>NW_004955499.1:3710980-3778038 GCF_000276665.1 Chinchilla lanigera | reverse complement strand
AAAAAAAAAAAGTAAAAAAAATAAATTAATAAAATAAAACAGAAAGAAAAGGAAGCATATACTGAAATATCATTGTCATTCTGATAATTAATTCAGAACATAATGGTCATTCATGCTCATCATATTTGACCTTATTGCTTCTGCATTTTGACAAATGCAATAGCAGCAAATAAGTAACCATTGAATGTCCTGATAGTGTTGGCTATATGTTTTCATTGTAATTAACGGAAAGTACAATTTTGCATAACTGGCTCAAGAGGTGGATATGTGGACCAGAAGTATCCATGCATGTTGGTAGCATTATGGAACTATGGGCAATGTCCTTGCACAACATAGACTTTTCAAGACCACAAAACCTAGCTGATCCTTTGATTCTGTGGTGCCGGGGATCAAACCCCGGGCCTTGCGCATGCAAGGCAAGAACTCTAAGACTGAGGAACATTCTGAGCCTTAGCTGATCTTTTGAATCATGCCAAGTTTGGCAATCTTGACAGAAAAATATGCACCTCTCCAACTGAAGAGGATCTTTTGAAGGTATGTGTGTACTGCTTGGTTGAAATACGGTCATAGTTTAAGTCTATATGTATAAATATAGGCTTTAGAAAATAGTGCTAGCATAAAACAACCATTATCAACGTCTTTATCAAAAGGAGGCTGAATAACTGATAATGTCACTCACCTTTGAACACGAAATATCCACTGTGGAAGACTGCCAATTAAACGTGAGCTTTCTCTATTTGTCAAACACATGAGTGCATGTTGATTTGGTAGAAACATGTCTCATGTGTGAACCAGAACCGATTACCCTCAGGCTTACCAACTGAGAACATTTACATTATAATTTTTCCATAGATGCGTTGTACGATACTACTGCTTGAAACTGATAACTTTATTTGATCTTTGGCCGTTCCTTTTCTGTTTCACATGTTCATAAAAATCCAGTAGATCTGAAAATACATGCAGAGGAGTTGGGTCACCCAGATGCATTTAAAAATCATTGTCATGCCTTACACACAAATGTGGTATGATCGAAAACTACAGTGTATGTCAGCACTTAAAAAATTGATTACAATAAAAGCTACAATGCCATGGATCCCCTCCAAGAGCCTCCCCTGCCTTTAAAGATGTTTATCCCATGCTTTTGCCAATTTCTGAAGCAGCTCTGGAGTCCTCTTTCATGAGTGTCTTTAGTTTAGACTATATGGATGTCCTATGAATGCATAACAGTGTGGATGTCCTATGAATGCATAACAGTGTGGAATTTCGACTTTGAGAAGAGCCAGAAGTCACATGGTGCCAGATCTGGAAGACAGATCGATGCACACACATTGTTATGTTCCTAAGAGCCCGGCTTTATGTCATATGGCAGAAAATGGCTAAAATGATGGAATATATACTGGAAGTGAGGGAGAGCATTGTGAGGGGGATTCGTGTCAGTGTGTCTTTTACTGTAGTAGCTATTATTTTAATTCAAGCATTGAGTGTACCTATTAATTATTCCTTGTATATTTCCATGATTTTTGTTCTCTCTACTTGGGCTAAAGAGGGAGGGATACTAATTAATTGTTATATGCATGCTCAGAGCAAGCACAATAAAATCAGCAGTTACAGAGCTGAGGAATTAAATTTGAGCATGCCTATTTAATGATTATATATCATCTATGCATGTCGTGGTGACTAGGATCTGTTGCCTCTTCTGGTACTTGCTCCATCTGGGGAAATGTGAGTTAGTATTTTCCATTGCTTATACTCATGTTCATTGGCCACCTGCCACGCCAGCTGTTTTCAGCTGGTACAGCAGAGATGAGACACTGCCAGAAGTCAGTTAATGCATAATGTTCTTCCCTTGCAAGAGCAGTTACTAAATCTTGCAGGTTTACTTTGGATATAAACTGGCACTTGGAAAAATCTTGGTTCCCTGGTGAGCCTAGGCATCATTGGAATTCTCTGGCTTCCTTATTTTAAACTAGCTCAGAAGGGCAATGGCATCAGAACAAAGATCTTAATTTAGACCAGTGCATAGCACAGTAATGCATGCTACTTTAGAGCTATATATTTGTTCCAACTCCTGTTTTCTTCCTGATAACTTTGAGAGGTTAATCTTGAAATACCCATTCATCTTAAATTCATGTGCAAATTAGATATCCTTCAATCAATGGATGGGAATTTTAGAATATAAATGATTACCAAGAAAAAGTTATGTGAGTCAAGTGGTAAGGATGAAATCTTGCCAAAATTTTATTCATTCAGTTCTTAAATTTATATGTATTAGTGCATGCTTGTAATACCGAATGGTTGCTTCCATTTCAGGGAACTGGTACACGCACAGAACATATTTTGAAAGTTTCAATCACTTTACCCATCTTTCAGTGGATTTTGCATAATGCATTTGAAAACTTGTAGATATCTGAAATAGAGAGGAAATTATAAAGGTTTACATGAGAATAGTCAAAATCTAGAGGAGGAACTGAGTAGAGGATGTATTGATCACACATTAGAAGATTAATTCTAATAATGAGTTCTTTCTTTAAATGATACCTGAAAATCTGATTATTTTGAGAGGCAAGTGGTAAAAATAGGTCCATACTTCTTCAAATTCATTCAGAAAACAAAGAACAGCACCTACAAATTACTATCATGAGGCATTTAATGAAATACCTACTGAGAAATGATTCTTAAGATGATATCACTATAGGGGCTGGGGATTTAGCTCAGTGGCAAAGTGCCTGCCTGGCAAGCGCAAGGTCGTGGGTTCGCTTACTGGTACCGGAAGAAAGACAAAAACAAAAACAAAAACAAAAACAAACCAAAACAACAAAGATGATGTCACTGTGATACCATTTTAAAATATACTTATACAAATTTTCTTGGTGAATCAGTGGTCTTCTCACCTAGGCAATATTGCAAAGCTATAGTCCTAATGTGGTCTTGGATAGTTTATCAAAAATTTCATTAGTGTGAACCTGTATCATTGGAATATTTTTCAAAATCATTGTCTCTCAGCTTGAGAGATAAGCTTAATATATTAACGTCAGCTTGATTACTTCAGCAGCCACCTAGGTTATTAACAGAATGCAATTCTCAGTGTGTTGAAGTGGACTGTCCATGCATGACCTTGGAGATCCTTGTGTGACCTTGGAGCTCATATCCAGACTGTACTCCCCTCCTGTCTGGAGTTGTTCCCCCCCTTTGCTTCCTGGCATCTATGAATTGAGCAGCTTTTGTTCCCTAAACCCTTCCAATATGATGCTTCTACCTTGAAGCCACAAACCATTGACTGAATCCCCTGAAACCATGAGATGAATTAAACCTTGTCTCCTTTACATCATGGATATCTTGTGTCTGGTCCTAGTAACAAGTTCACTGACTAATGAGCCAGTCAAAATGTACATGTTTTTCTCTAGAAACACAATTCAATATTTCCAGATGCGTGTAGGGGGTGGTGAGACAGTGCTGTCCTTGCCTGGTGGTTCAGAACATCCTTAAAGATAACCTAGAGATACATATCTGTAGAGAATAATGTGCCATATAATTTGGCTTCTAATTGTACACTACAATCATACTTTGTAATTTTGTCATCATTCCAGTGAAATGCCTTATGAAAAGCAGCCTTTAGTGAACCCTTTTCAGTATGCCCATTACCTGTCTGAGATATACTTCCTCAGAGTCCATGGTGCCTTCATGACAAGAGATGTTTTTTTGACCTAGTATCGGTGACATTTTCCCATATTGTGTGTCAAGGTGGTTTTTATCATTAAAAAAATGTGTACAGTTTGAATGAGAATATTTATGGCCTCAATTTAGCTACCTTTATGTCATGATATCACACATTGTTCTTTAATGTTAATCACGTTGTACTATCCCTCACATGTTTATGTTTTATTATACTTTTCTAAGATTTATAATATTTTATAAAACGTTTCAATATACCGATAACTCTCTGCAGCTACATGTTCTGAAACCATGGATTCAACCAAGTGTAGGTCAGGAGTTATTGAAAAAATATATCTGTATTAAACTTAAAGACTGCCAGGCATGGTGGTGCACACCTGTAATCCCAGCATTCAGGAGGCTGAGGCAGGAGGAGCCTTGCAAGTTCAAGTCCAGCGTGGGCTAGAAAGTGAGCTCAAGGCCAGCCTGAACTGCAGTGAGACCCTGCCTCAAAAAAAAAAAATAAATAAATTAAATAAAGACTTTTATTGTTATTCTACACAATATAGTATAACAAACATTTACATGGTATCTACATTATATTTATAAAAAATCATATATACCCATGTATAGAAAAATTTGTGAGGTTTTCTTATTAAAATGAGACATCATTCACATTACAATTTCTCACTTAGCAGTACATTGTTTATATACTTCCATACCTATAGCTGTACTTAGACCTCATTTTTCAGTAGATCCTTACTATTTGCATACTAGAAATTCATCCAAAGTTTCCACTAGTGGTAAGCCACAAAGTTGTTTTTATGTCTCCACTATATCTAAGCAGTACTATTCACTTTATTAAATCCATTGTAATAGGCTTTTTCACTATAGTGTGGAACATTGTATTCTTTATTAAGGAGTCCAAGGAAGGATAGTTTCCAGTAAATGAAATGACATTTATAAGTTGCAAGTGAAAATTATGCTCTTCTTTATGAAAGACATAAACAGCCCAAGATTCTAGAACAGATTTCCCACGGATACCAAAGGATGACTTATCTATCTCTTCCCATCTATGTTTATAAAACTCATTAAGCAAATCTTCTTTAAGGAGAAAGCATAAGGGTTTGTGTTTGTGTTTGCTTTCTATCTTTCAAGTGCAAAACAGTGGGGCTGTGGATTACCTCAGCAGCACAGTGCCTGCCTGGCAAGCGCAATGTCATGAGTTCGATTCCCGGTACCAGAAAAAAAGTAAAATAAAAATAAAAAATGAAATAAAAAAGTGAAGAACAGCTGTTTCAGCTTGAACATCACCCCAGATTAATTCAGATCTCAACTTTTGGAGGATGTGTGAAGAAACAGACTCTGCTTGGCTTCATGTCCCACACACATTCAACTTAGAAAACCAGTAGCCAAGGCTGTTGGTGGCCTCACAATTACAAACACTCATCTATCAGTAAACGAACAGCTGGTGGTGCTTGTGAATGACCATTTGCCTGACATTATTTTCTACTCCTTTCCTTCTGGGGATGGGACAAAATTCTACTTTGCTATGCAAAACTTTATTATACTCCAGTTAGTTAGGGGAGCTTCCTATCTTCAGGAAATTCTATCTGAAAGAAAAGCCCATGTGGAATAGCTTTGCATGAGGAATGCTTTACATGAATTCAGACAATTGTTCAGTTTATCCAGCTGGCACAAGGGATGGGTGATGGGTTCCTATAGTCATGGGTACCAGCTGATTTGGGAACTGATTTCAGAGCATAAAGTCTGAGGAAAGAACTTGGTAATAGCTACTGAGAACAGTCGTATATTCAGACCAGCGTAACAGAGCAATAGGTGCACAATAAGCCCTTTCCTTCTCCTTTGGAGGATAGAGAAAAGGAGAAGTATAGGAAGAAAAACAGTGGGCAGGCATCATTATTAGTTCAGTTGCCTTTGTTCAGGAGTGAGTGATGGACTACGCCTTCAATAGTTGAAGCTGTAGGAAGATCCATGAAAGCCAGGGTGTTCTTTGTGGTGTAAACCACATGAGCATAGAGCCTCATCCCTGGGCTTTATGATTTCTTCTGCAAATAACTCAAAGCTGGAGGAAGAACTCAGAGAATGACAGATTTTTCAAAGTAACTGCCAAAGCTTTTGGAAGAAGAATACAGAAGTCCTTCAGTTTTGAAATACTACATCACTGAGAAGCAAAATAGGAAAGAGAGTATATTATGAAAGAGATTTGTTGATGGTTGTTCCAGAAGCAACTTTACAAGAGAAGACAGGGAATGAGGTGAGCGCACGGAATCTTAGGCTGTGTATCAGTCAGCTTTACAATCACTGGTTGTGATATCTGTTATGGTTGAAACATTGTGTCAACTTGGGGAGTGTAGAGGTTTGGCTAAGTGACTTAGCAGGGAGCTAGGGTGCTTACTTTGTATACATCCTGAGCCTGTGCAAGAGGAGGGCATGATTATGTGAGAGCTACAAGCCCTTTAGGTGGAGGTAGCATGTTTACAAAGTAAGGCAGGGAAAAAGAAGCTGCTTGCCACCATTCCTCCGGTTTGCTCTGGCTGTTTGTTGTTCAGCTGCCATTCCCCCCTTTGCTTTTGTTGCTTTGCTATCTTCTGCCTCGGAACCAGCCAAGTATGGACTGAAACCTCCACAAACTGTAAGCTAAATAAACCTTTCCTTCCTTAATTTTGGGCATCAGGTATTCTGTCCCAGCAGCGAGAAAAAAGTAACCAAGACAATATCCAAGCCCACAGCTTCACGAAGGAGGCAAGATGGCCATCCATGCTGCACGGGTCCAAGGCAGGAAGATCACGGAGGAAAGGTGCATTGGGGAGAGCTGCTCATGTCACGGGAGCCAAGAAGCACAGAGAGAAGGAAAGAACCAGAGAGAAAGAAAATGAACAGAGACCAGACCTGGTTTCCGAGCTCATGCCTGTATGACCGACACCCAAACACCCAGAACTCTAAGTTCCTAGTCCACTCCATCCAAGCCAATAATGTTGACATACTCACCATGAACCGCAAATGCCTGATTCTGCACAAAGCTTGGGAGTGTAGACCATAGGACATACTTTGTTCTGCCTGAGGCAAAGGATCTAGTTTTCATGTCATCAGGCATGAGAAACATGTAGGAAGCATTACAATAGGCTCATTGTGTGTGTTTCCATGTAATCCTCTAAAGAAATGCAGACCAGAGTGAGATGCAACAACTGAAATTGTTGGCTGTGACCTACCATTGTGTATATATAGCCTAATGGTACCAACTTACTGTAAGAGACATATCTCCAGAAGGGTTATGAGCCTACAACTCTTTCAGGGATTGGAAACACAAACTATACACTATAGTCAATGGCAAACATAAGATGTAAGAGGTTATTCTTTGAATATCGTAGTTCCTCTAAAATGTTCAAGGTGTAGAAAGCTTGGTGATAAATTTGAAAAGTGATTGAAAATTCAACACTGGAGTAACCCACGGACGAGCTCATAAGCTGATGGCATTACTGGGAGGTGACGACAATTTAGGAGGCAGAACCTAGGTGAAGGGAGTGGGTCCTGAAGGTGTGACTTAGGGATTAGGTCTAGGACCTAGGAATTAGCTCCCTCTGCACTGGCTCTATCTCTTTCCTTCTCCTTTCCCAGTACCATGAGTTGAACAGTTGTGCTCTGTCATGCTTTTCCAGCATGATGATTCTTGACCATCTCAGGCCTACAATAATGGAAACAACTGACCATGGACTAGAACCTCAGAAGTCATGCACCACCATAAAACTTTTCTCCTTTAAGTTATTGTCTCAGGCATTTTATCATAGCAGATAAATCAGACTAATTTCGACAGAAAATTTGGGAAATGCTGTAATTTTTCCTATATGGATACATGTAGATTCCAACAAATTCAACTCTTATTCCTCTCATTTTCTCAGTGAAGTTCCCCACTTTCCAATGGCAAACTCCTGTAACTTTGCAAGTTGCCTTGAACTCAAATATTAAGACCTAAGCAAAGAAGGGAAGCAAAGCATGGCTGAATTAGAATGTATTGATGTACAGTTGGCTTTGCTTGGTTTTTAATGAGATTTGGTGTTTACAAAAGAAAAACTCAGAACTATGCATTTTGTTGTGTTCAACTGGAGAAGGATTTAACAGGTACAAAGACAAATGATTTAATATTCTCCTGGCTTGCATCCTTTATTAAAGCAGTGTGATTCAGACTGATGTGGATTAGAAGCCACACTCTTTGAAAAATAATTACTTAGTGCCTTTGGGTGTGGGCATTAATTTCTTAGTCTTGGAGTCTGTTCCATTCCACATTTAAAATTGCGTTGTGCTTTCTAACTAGAAAATGTATTTACCTCCTGATCTAAATTTACCTACAGGCAGCTGGGGAGAAAGGAAGTGAGGAAAGGGTAAGGGCTCCTCAGGTGATTAGAAGGATTTGTTATAGAAATATTACAAAGCACAGGGAAAGATTACTTGGAAATAATGGCTCTCACACATTATTAAAGGGCAGAAACTCTTTTCAACATGAAGAGCTAACATTCACTTCTTCAGAATCAATTAACAAGTTGCTCAAACCTACTGCTATCACAAGCCATGGCTAAATGCTGGTTTAGGGTGTTATTTAGCTCCACTGACTAGGACTGTCATCCAACATTTCAAAGAGGAGAGTCAGCTGTGGCATCTATAGCCCTGTAGGGTGACATTAGCAAATAGGTCAAGTCAGGTAAGCTGTGAAATAGGGTAAGGGAGAACAAACTGTAAATCCCAGTGTGTTATTTTGATACATTTCTTCATATAAAATTGCCTAGATGTTTCTGAGAAGAAACAAGCTATAAGGAAAATTTACATACTAGTTAAGAAGGGAAATAGGTAGATAATAGGCTAAACAATAAATTAGATAAATAGGCAGATAGAGGTGCATAGGTTAGATAAAGAGACAGGTGATAGATAAGGTACATAGGCACACAGAAAAAATAAGTTGAGATAGATGATAGATACTTAGATGATAGATAGATAGATAGATAGATAGATGATAGATAGCTGATAGAATCAACAGGCAGACAGATAGGGTAAGCAGGCAGATAGAATAATAGACATACAATGAACAGGGACATTATAAATAGATAATAGTGTCTATTTATCTATACATAGATAATAGCATCTAATAACATTTATCTATAGATACATAATAGCATATGTCTATCTAGATGCTTAGGCAGACAACTAAAAATACAAATAGATGATAGATATATACAATAAGAATGCAACTAATAGATAGATCAATTGTTACATAGATGATAGATGGATAGATACATGGATAGATAAGATACATAGAAAAAATGTTGGCTAGACAGAATACAGATGGATGAATAGGTAAAAAGCAGACTAGATAGAAATTAGACAGATGATTGGACAGATAGATACATAGATACATGGATAAAGAGAGAGTTAAAGATTTGAAAGCTAAACAAGTAGCTGGATAGATAATAAATAGAAATACAATATACATCTGCAATTGTGCCTCCATATCTGTGAGTTCCATATTTAAGAATTCAATCAACCCCAAGGATCAAAAATACTAAAAATAAAAATTGTGCCTATATTGAGTAGCTTTTGAATTTTTATTGTCATTTTTCCTTTCAAAAGATGTTGCAATAACTACATTATTGCATTTACATTGCCTTTGATATTACAAGTCATCTGGAGATGATTTTAACCATATGGGGAAACATGTAAACACTCTATGCAAACATCAAGCCATACCTTATAAAGGCTTTTAGCAGAAACTGTTATTTCCAGAGGATCTTAGAGTCAATCCTTTTTAGGTTCTATGGGATGAATGCATGCACTTATGCTTATATCTGTCTTCATTTATGAATATGAATTCGCTATTCTGCACCCCTTTTAATCCCCTTGCCCCTATTTCTGTGTCTTACACATGAATTCTTAACATGACCTCCATAAAGGACAATAGGTATCTGAAAATAGGTGATATTAGTCATCATTCACTTGAAAATTCATTTTTTTTTTTGAACTGGAATTGAACTAAGGACCTTGTGCTTGCGAGACAGACGCTCGTGCCACTGAATTATATCCCCAGCCCGAGTCATCATGCACTTAAGTTGTAAAACCTGGGAACCCTAAATACTGTCAAGTCTTCTCTAACATAAGCCTCTAAAAGGCCATCTAAGGAATACAGGTTATGTACTTATTGCCTTTCTTGTATTCTGTTTCCAAACAGACAAGAATGTCGCAATAACTTGCTTGTGTTGACTGATACTTTTGGAAAGATTTAACATTCTTAACAGGAGAAAATTGTTTCCATCGTGAAAGAGATATTTGAGAATGTGAATTGAAAGTCACTTTTTCTCAAGTTTGTAATCCTAGAATGGACAGGTGGTAAATGCTTTTCCAGTTCTGAGGGACATAAATGTCTTGGGGACTGCTCCCCAACCCACTCTTGTCCCTGGAATTCATTCTGTATCTGTGATTTGCGACTGAAAGATGTGCTAATGAGGTAGATTGAGACACCAGTGTCCACGTCCAGCAAAGAGAAAATGGAGGTGATTCCTCTGGTTGCTTCTCTTCTGTTATTTCAATTCAGTTGATCATATTTTACAGTTCACAATAGCAGAATTGGAGATTAATTTGCAATATTTAACATCACTCTCAATCTTCTCAGGAAAACATGACAAACCCTTACTTAATATTGACACAAGTAGCCATTTAATCCATACTTTTGGAATTACACATTCTAGTTCCAAGTGAGAGAGACAATACAGCGGATGCTTGTGACTGTAATCCCAGCACGCAGGAGGCTGAGGCAGGAGCATGGTGATTTCAAGGTCAGGTAGGGCTAGAGACAGAGATAAAGTATAGCCTGGAATACATAGTGTGACACTAATTTTATATAAAAGACAGAAAGGATGGTTAGGGATGGGAGGATGAAAGCAGGGAGGAAAGAGAGACAGAAAGGAAAGAAAATAGCAGGGAGAAAAGGAGGGAAAGAAAGAAGGAAGTGGAAGAGAGGGAGAAAAATGTAAAAATAGAAAGACATTCTATATTTATCTTCCCAGGTATAGCTACTGTTTAAATTGTGTGTTTATCTTTCTGTTCATATGCATAAAAATACATACATACATATACATAGATAGATGATAGATGGATAGATAGAAAATAGATAGAGAGATAGATGAAAGATAGATAGATAGATGATTGATAGATGATTGATATATAGATAGAAAGATAGATGAGAAATGGGTGATAGATAAATAAAGAGATAGATGATAAATAAATAGATGATAGATAGATGATAGAGAGATGATAGATGATAGATAGAAGATAAGTAAATGACAGATAGATAAATGACAAATAGATAGGTAAATAGATCTATAATAGAAAGGTGAATAAAAATTCTCTGCATTTTAATATGTTGTGTTCTATAGATTAGCTGATTTGCTCTTTAAGCATGTGGTAGATAGAAAATATTTTTGCAGTCTTCTCTGCTTTTGTCAATCAATGGTGGATTATTTGAACTTTCTCTGGAAACCTGAATCTTCTTCAATTTCCACTGTACTTAGTTAGCATTGGTCCAAGGGCCGACAAAAAGAACTATTCTGCAGCCATTGCACACCTCTGTTGTAGAAGATGTGTTCATTTTGGCTTGCTGTTCAAATAGAATATCTGAGAATGGGTAATTTATGAGGAACAGAGATTTATTTGTTTCACAGTGCTGGGAGGTAGGAAGATCTAGGTTACCAGAGGGAAAGACAGAGAGAGAGAGAGAGAGAGAGAGAGAGAGAGAGAAAGAGAGAGAGAGAGAGAAGAGAGAGACAGAGAGACAGAGAGTGAGAGCAAGAGCGAGAGAGAGAGAGAGAAAGAGAGAGACAGAGAGAAGGGAAGGAAAGACAAGGGAAGGGAAGGGAATGGAAGAAGCTCATCCTTTAATCTAGATCCCACTCCCATGAGAGCAGGACTAATTTACTTATAAAGCATAATACTTCTTAAGTTCTTTTCCTCAAAAGATTACAATTTATAGCACTGTTGCTTTGAGGAGAGGTTTCTAAAGTGAATCTTCGTGAACATGTTAAAAACCATAGCGAAAGTCTTCCTGACACCCACAGGAAACATGCTTTGGATCTCACAAGACCACCAATGGGTGATGAGTTTAAGACCTGGACTTCAGCCTTGGGTGCTACGGTGAGCTACTGAAGCTTTTCAGATGCAGTGGTACAAAGTAGGGTTCGTAGAGGCGTGACTTGGATGGGCGTTTTAAGACCCTCAGCGTCCTCTTTTCGTCTTCCTTCCCTCAGTGAAGTGAACAGACCTTCTCACCAGGGTTAATCTCTACTGTCAATTTGATTTTCCTGAGAAATATTTAGGATTTGTTATTGTTGTAGTTTTGTTTTTTTCTGGTACCGGGAACCGAACACATGACCTTGCGCTTGCCAGGCAGGTGCTGTGCTGCTGAGCTAAATCCCCGGCCCTTCCTGATAAATACTTAGGAGATTGGTAAAGAAGACTTCTGGTTGTGTCTGGGTGCATCACAAGGGAAATATCTCTTGCTCAGGAACTATTTGTTCTCTGGCTCTTTCCCTCTGTCTCTCTCTGCTTCCGAGTAGTCATGAGTGGCCATATTTCCTCCACCTTAGCTTTCCACCATGGTGTCTCAGCCTTGACACAGCCAACCTCGGACTGAACTCTTGGAACCCATGAGCCAAATTCAACCTGCCTTTCCTTAAGTTGTGGGTGTCAGGTATATCATTCCCGTGATGAATAAGTGCCCAGTACACTTCTCTATTAGTCAACCACACACATCATGATGTTCTTTTCCACACATCCCAGAGCAGTGCTACCTAGCAAATATGATCTGAATCCTCTGAACAAATGAACCAATGTAAACCTTTCTTCCTTATAAGCTGATTACCTCAGGTAATTTGTTCTATTTGCAGAAAAGTAACTAACACATATTAGTTGAGAAAAGCATTAATTACCCTGCTCCAAAGAACATATTGGAGACACGGAGCTTCCTGATACAATTTCAGCTAAATCAGTGATATTAGACAGGTGGGCAAGGTGGACTGAGATGCAAGTTCAATGCCATTCTGACATTTCCAGGTGAGGACTCAACCCAAGAAAGACGAAGGACACAGGTGGAGAAACTCCTCCTGTGTGAACTGCAATACCAGTGATCTGCCCTTCGTATGACTATTTCCTCTGTCTGCAAGATCTTCCCTGGACTGCTGGACTCTTCACCATCACAAATATTGCAGGGACTCCCCTGGTTTTCATGCCATCTCACAAGCAGGAAACAGCAAATCTCTGCTGCCATAACCATGACAGCCCATGTTTCATAATTTCATCTTTTCATTTAAAGAAACAAAAAACAACAAAAATGATACAGAATTTCAAAATAAGGTGAGAGGAAAGTAAAAATGGCTATTGTACTGCATATTGTTATCTTCAAAGGAGTTGCTGAGATTACCAGGTAGAGCCATGCAAAACTGGTCACACAATATAAGCACTAAAGGTTCCTTTCAGTGAACTAATAGAGATTAGTAGTACAGTTATGTTAGCTATCTTGCATATATAGACATATCTTTCTTTTTCCCCATGCCTCTTTTCTTTTTACCTTATACCAGTTGTTCTTTCCTATTGATCAGTTTCTTTCCATAATTTCATAATCAATCAATCTCTCTCTGTGTAATACATATTCTATATCTACATAGCTATTACCTATAAATATAACTATCATCATCATAATCATTAATCTATAAGCACATCTCTCTATCATCTATAAATCTGTCACCTATCATTCTAATGTCTATTGACTTTGCCGTCTACTATATCATCTCTGTCTAACGCTATGTGTAGCTTTCTCTCTACCCTTTTACATATCATCCATTATTTGCCATTAATTTATCTTTTATATTGATCTTTGTCTTCCTCAAATGTCTCAAATTATCATCTATTATGTCTCTGCATTATTTACCTATAAATGTATTATTCTTGTCCATCATTTATCAGTCTGTCTGTCTATCATCTATCCATTTATCTAGTACCTACCTATTCACCTACTAAACGTGTGTGTCTGTCATCTATCTATCCATCTTTTATCTACCTTCCTAAAATCTAACTTTCTAAATCCTTATCATCTCTCATGTGTTACATTTATCTATCGTCTCTCAATATGCCTGTATATTACCTATCCATCTATCATAGCTAATTTATCCATATATATAATTATCATGTATCTATTATCAATTATACATTGATTCACCTATCAATTATCTATTTATCTATTTTTATCTTTTACTTATCTAGCTGCTTTCATGGAAAATTTTCCCCTAAATGACATCTTTGACATACACTTTGTGATCATCACATCCTGAGCTCTGAAGTATTATGTGCCTCAATTCTCTCATGCAGTAAGAGGTTCTGGAGTCCCTGTGAACATAGGTTATGTTTTTGTACTCCACTCTTGGGACAGTTATTCCTCACTTCATTGACTGCCATTCATTGGAAATTCCTCAAAATAGAAAAGGTCTTATACCTCAGGGACTGAGAAAGTACACAGTCTGTTCTCTGTCTGTAACCACAAGAAATACCAGAAGTGGTTTCAGACAAGATCTCATACATCAATGTCTACAGTGGACTAGAAACTGTGATTCTCACATCCACTCAACCATGGAGCCCCATATTTGTAAAGGCCCATGGGCAACAGCTTCTCAGTAGGAACTGTGTCTCCACTCTATAAGGTTTTATTTTGAACATTTCCAAGAACTGATCTAACTTTATGGTTCTCCAAACATCGAGCAAGAACTGCTGCTTGTTTGCTTGAAAGACTGGAGCTTCTGAGCCAAGCTCCTATTTCTTAGTGAGTAAGACACTTTGCTTTTTCACCAGAGATCTTCAGCATCTTTGTTCAAGCTATCATTTACAGCAACTTCTACTAAACAGAATGCACACTACAATGCAATATTTGAAAGTATGCATTTGTATAATTTCTCATTTCCTATTTCTTCAGCTTTGGAAGCTCAGAACATTGGTGGTCTTTCCAGCTGTTGGGAGAAAATACACATGAAAGGAGAGGAAAGGTTTATTTGGTGGCTATGTTTTTAAAGGATTCAATCATTGGTCTCCTGGCCTCATGGAAGGAACACCATGGCAGAAGAGCATTCTAGAGGAAAGATAGTCACATCATGGCAGCCAGGAAGCAGGAGGTGAAAGAGACAGAGACATAGGAAGAGGACAGTGACCTAATACTTTCATCAAGCTATTGGTCCCTTGACTCAGTGACACAGCCAGAAGTGTAGTTTGCTAATATTCAAGCATCTCTCAAGATAATCAGCTTGACAATCAAGGTGAATGCTCACACCAAGACATCAATGTCAACCAATTAATATTATTTACCACTTACGGACAATGTATTACATTTTGAAAAATTTATTTGCTTCTGTTTATATCAGTAGCTGTAAATATACTTGCTTGTTCTCACATGAATAGCTTTGCGGTCATTTTGCATAGAATAGATTCATTAGATTGGGAAATTACCAATGAGGAGGGACCAGAAAGCTGAATGATTAGGGCAGCAAAAATTATTACTTTACGATTAACCCAGGATGGCCTCATTTCAGTGTGTCATTTACCAATGGCAACAGGGTCAACTATCATGCACTTTATGTGAACACTCCGTAATTCATCCTACACAGAAAATCAGCTGTCTAAAATTCTCGACAGACACACTACTTATTGCAAGACTCAATTTCGAATTTCCTATGTAGCATCTTAAATGGAAAGTGCTTAAATTGAATACATGCATATTTGGCTTTGATTCTTTATCTTTTTGTTCACTACAGCCTCTATTACTAGATACTGGATTTTGGGGTACAGAAGTTAGATTTTTGTGATACTCTTTTCTTTTTTTCTTTCTCCTCTTTCCCTCTCTCTTTTTCATTTTTTTACTTTGAAGAGAATAATTAAAAAAGAGCAATATCAAGATACCAACAACATAGACAGAAGCAAAACAGAGGAAGAATATGAAAATGATACAGGTTTTCAGGACAAAATGATAGGAATTAGCAGTGGCTGTTATTATTACATATATATTATCTTCAATGAAGTCGCTCATATTACCACATGTAAGAATGCATGATTGATCAAACCATTCAAGAGAATAAAAAATCAAAACACACAAAAAATTAGATGTTATAGAGTTTCACTAAATAAGGTTGAAGGAATTCACCAATAAAAAATCATTATCAAAAATTTACACTAATTCCTCCTCCACAAATCAAGATGGGTGTCTCTCCCAGTTTTAGCTTTTATACATATTATATATCTTAATATGTATGGTTATGACTAACCCTAATTTCTGTACTATGTAGGAACATTTACTGCACACATGCATATAAGAGCACTCACAGGCATTTTTCACATATATGTGGTTGTGTGTATATTTACATATGTGGATACCTACTCCTCTGCTTTCTTTTATACGTGTTTACTGTAATTAACAAAAGATTTTGATGGACCCCCTAATACATGTGAAATTAGTCATATATGTAATAGAGATGTCCTATTTATCAAGTATGTCTATGCACTTAACTATACAGATGTGTTATATGATTATGCATATGTGCATGTGTGCAGTGTAAAAATCTCTTTCTTACTTTTCTTTTTTCATTCCTTCAATTTTTCCCTGTTTTTTTGCTTTGCTTCCTTCCTTCCTTTTTCTTTCTCTGTACAAATACATATAAAAATACTTATTTATATTTAATAGATATAAAATTATATATATATATTCCTAACATTTCAGAAATAAATTTTAGTTTTTCATTTTAAATATGAAAAAACATTAAAGAACAATGTCATTCATATTTAAAGAGGACCAATTGTTTTTTCCTTTTGAATAGGTTTTTATGACATGCTCTTTCAAATTTTGATGGATTTGATACATTTTGCCAGCTTTTTACCTTGTTGAGTTTGGTTTCCTGCAAAATCAAATCCAAACAATTTAAGGATACTAAGACACAGAGCAGGAAAATATACTTAGCATATATATTAATGTCTATGCAGGCCTGAGAGACAGATAAGTAGTTTTTACAATATAGGAGATACGATAGGGATAGACAGTGAATGTCTAAATTGCAAATTTTATTAGAGAAAAAGACATTGTCATGAGTCCTTTATAACATACTCTCCCTTGACTCAAACACACTCTTCCCATCATCCTTCCTACTTTGTGCAGCAGGTCTGGAGTTTTCTTTCCTGAGGGTCTTACTTGCAGTGCTGCAGTTGGAAGAGGTTCACCTTTCCTCATCATTTCGACTGGAGGAAGAGCCAGAATTCATATGGTGCCAGATCTGGTGAATACGGTGGATGAAGATACAGTGTCATATTTGTATAAGCCTGTTTTTACATTGCATATCACTCTGCAGCAGCATTTACTGTAGTTTTCATCCTACCTCATAAAGACACTCATGAAACAGGATTCCAGAACTGCTACAGAAAGCGGCAAGGACAATGGGATAAGTGTGTTCAACTCTTGGTGCAGGGAGTATATTGAGGGGTTTGATTCACTGTGTTTTCCACTGAAATATTGTACTTTCGAATGTAAATATTCACCGTATATTTTGATCCCACCTCCTCCTTGAGAGAATATGAAGACAACATTACACTGCAGCTTGGGACTGGCCTGATTTTGTTCCCTATTGAAAGACTCCAGACTATGATCCCAGAGAAAGATCAGGGTTTATCAGGGCTTCTGGCATGAGGAATTGTTTTTGTACAGGCCAAGCACAAAAACGTCATCGCTATTCCCATGAGAACAGAGTTAATATATGAAGAGTGAGGATTTCACAGTTTTCCATTCCACTGAAAAGCAAAGGCTACATCATGCACCTGATTGAGACAGCTTAGTTAGCAAGACTGAGTTTCTATGTTTCAAACTATTCAGCTGTAGCGCCACCCCATCTGATCCTAACGTTGTAGAGGACGATACTTTCTTTTCCATCGCACCTTAGTGTTTTGGGTGTAGCCGCCATATTTGTTTCCTGTGGGTTTGTGTTTGTTTTGTTTTGTTTTGTTTTGTTGAACTTCTAAACCTGAAAATCTTCCATGCATATCCCTTCCTGCCTTTCCCTTCTGTGGAAAAGATATTATCCTTATAGTGCTGACTTTGGAATTGTGACCTAAAATGGCCTAGGATATATCTCACAGATTAAACTAAAGCTCCATGCCCTTGGGTTCCTGCTGCCTAAAAATATCTTTAAAAAACAGTGAACACACATTCGTTTTATAAATTTTATTTTACTATAATGGCACACATGTGTAGTACATGTTTACATTCCTCATGGGCAGCTGAGGCATGGCCATAACACATTTTAAACCCTTTTTTGTCCTTCCTTCCTGCTCCATCTCTCTATCTCTTAATTCTCTTTGTTTTTTAAAGATGGTGAAAGTCAGACTAGGAATAATTGTTTTGAAGATAAAAATCCATCAGAAAGATCCACAGTGTCATCGGGCAGCTTCTGCTCTCTTTCTAAGGAAACACCATAACTTGATAATGACAGACAGTAGGAAAATATGAAAGACATCATTGTTGTTCCCATGAGAGCAGAGTTAATGCAGGTGAAGTGAGGGCTTCCCACTCACCAGTTTTTCCTTCTCCTGCAAAGCAAAAAAAGCATCATGCACCCGCACTTCGAAAGTACTGGTTTGCCTAAGGCTACTGGTTCACCTGGTTCACCTAAGGTTAATGATAACAGTCAGATATTTACAATGTGCCAACAGCAATAAATTCATTCTGTGAAGCAGAAATGTCTGATGAGCTACAGAAGTTTTCCCTGCGTAGAAGGATTATAGTTTATATAAAATGTTCACGTAAAGACATGCAAATGCATGGATTTTCTTGTATGAAGAAGTCAAACTATAAATAAAGTGCAAAATATTCTTACATGTTGTAATCTGAGCAAGGAGGTTAAGGATAGCATTATGCAATGTAATAATCACTGTTGATTCATACTACTTTGTCCTGACACCATGTATCACTTTGTATGTTCTTGCTTTGATTTGTTTATGTTAGTGACACAGGTATGTTGTTACCATTCTATTTTTTTTTGTTTGTTTCTCATTTCCCACTCTCTTTAAAATAAAAAAAGAAAATGCCATAAAAAATTAAAAATAAAGAGCAAAAAAAGAAAAAAGACAGACAATTAGATTTTATTATTTTCTGTCTTTCATTTTGCTCTTTATAAGTTGTGAAATTGAAAGAAACTTCTAGGGAAGAGAGAAAAGAAAACAGGAAGAGAAAAATGTTACATATTTATTAGCTAAGATAATTGTACTGTTAATTTCTATTGGTTTATTGTAAGGAACAGTTAATGCTTAATTTTTTGACCAATTTTGCATGCTTATATCAGGTAACATGAAAAACTACCTTAAAGATAACAATATGCAATATAACAACGCTTGTGGATTTCCTATCACCTTGTTTTGAAATTCTATTCCATTTTTTAATGTTTTTTTTTCTTACTTTTTATTCTCTCTAAAATAAAAAGGATAGATAATAGGAAATGGGAATGGTACCAAGAGATGGAGGAAGCAGGAGAAAAGAGAGGGATAGGTACAATAAAAAGGACTACAATGTAGTAGATTCATTTATCAATTCCCCCCAAGGAAAAATGACTGCTATGTGATGCAAATGTTACAGACTATGAAATTGAGAAACTTACCATGAAAATGTTTTGTTTTTCTTTGTCTTGGTGGTGGTGATCATGAAAATATAGCTTAGTACAGTCATTATGGAAGACACTCTGGAGTTTTCTTGACACCTTAAAGATGGAATGACAATATGGTGTAGCATACCCGCACCTGAGTATCTGAGGGAGATGAAACAACGGATGTTTCTTCCACATCAGAAACACTTGTATTTCATGTTCAGTGAGACACTATTCCCGGGATCCTAGAAACTAAAATTAAGTAGATACGTGTCAACTCATGAATAGGTGAAGAAAACATGGAGTGTGTGTGTGTGCGTGTGTGTGCGTGTGCAAATGTATCTTATACATGTACATGTATCCATAGTGGAATATTACTTAAGCATATAAAATGAGACCTTTTCAAGTGCTACAACTTGGATGAACCTGGAGAACATGAAGGTAATCACATCAAGTATTGCTTGTTGAAGTTAGTTTCATTATGACAATCATTTCACAACATATTCAGCACAAAAAACACCCAAATGGGTAATTTACATACAGGCAGTTTTAATTTGTCAATTTTATCCTCAATAAAAGTTAGGTGATTTTTATTGCACTATTATCATAATATGTTCCCCAAATTGTCATGTATGCCAAAGACAATTGGAACATGGGGCACTATGCTCCTCCATGGATCTGTCCATGGTTGAGTCCCTGGCTGAATGTGCAGTAGGAAGTCAGTCCTGGTGGGAGGTGGTCACTGGGGTATGACCTGGAGAGGTGAGTTCTTGTCTCCAGCTCCTCTCTTCTCTCTCTGCTTCTTGACCAGCATGATATGAGCATCTTTCCTGCTCCGTGTCCATCTGCTGCAGTATTCCTGCCCGGGCCCAGCCGACCGTGGACTCAACCCTCTCAATCCATGAACCAGGTCTACCTCTCTTCCTTTAAGAGAAAGTAATTGGTAAATTTTCAGGGGGAGGATGTCCTTGACATTGAACTCAGGGTTTTTAAACTGAGCTACATCCTCAGTGCTTCTGAATTAATTTATTATTTTATTTTGACACAGGGTCTCACTAAGCTGTCAGACTGCCTAGACTAGGCTTAAACTTGCAATCCTCCTGCCTCAGGCTCCCAGCATACTGGGATTATAGAAATGCACCATCAAACAACGCCCCCTGCAAAAAATTTGACACTTCTAGCTGTGCAGCCAGTCTTTCATTTGTTTTGGTCATGGTGACTGTGGAAATACAACTTAGTATATCCATTATTAGAACACCCACTTTATTTGAAAATAAATTCCCATTTCCTGTAACATCCAAAGTTGTCCTGAACTTCCAGTTCTTATGACTTGAAGTGATTTTGATGTATAATTTTTGTTATATTCTTATTATTTCCATAAATTAGGTGTTTTCAAATCCCAGAAGTTGGGGTTTGGTTGAAAAATGAATATAAACTGGAAAACAGACTAAAAAAAATGATTCTAAATTCCAAGATGTTCAGCATTTGAGCATTAATATTTAATATACTAAAATATTTCCACAGATGTTCCAAAACAAACACATCATGGTCATTTCCACAAGTCGCAGATTAGCTCTTTCTGTGACTCTCTGGGTTATTCTACTTGAAAGATAGTAAGAATAAGCATGATATTTCTTTTTAATTATGTTTAGCGACTCATAGAGTTTTATTATTTTGTTTTTATTAGTAAATGTATGCAGCATATAATCTTTGAATATAGAATGGTTCCCAGGTCATACTCCAGGTCCTACAGAGGTCTCAAATGTACCCTTCCTTGTGACAGAGTAGCACTCCATTGTGTATATATATGCCACATTTTCCTTACCTGTTCATTTACTGATGGACATGTAGACTGCTTCCAAGATTTAGCTATTATACGTTGTGCTTCTATAAACATGGATGTGCATGGATCACTGTAATTTGTATCTTTACTCTCCTGAGAAGCTACTTAGAAGGAGATAGCTGAGTGTTGTACTGTTTCCAAATGCAGTACATGGGCGATTGCACTGAATTTTAACGGTAATATAAATTTCTTAATGTATAGAAAGTTTTGCTTAGGGATACATTTTCTATGTCTTTTGCAGCCAATGTCATCTATGTTTATTTTATTTTTTTTTATGATAACACCTTTTGGTAAAACCTGAAGAATTATTTAGTTTGAAATCCCAGGTGCTATTCTCTGCATCAAACCAGCACGAAACTATCAAGAAAAGGTTTTCTACTTGGGAAGGTCCGTGGCTGCCTCCTGCCCTGAATGTTCCACCCTCTGTGGTGTTTCTGTGGGAAAAGGTGAGACACTCCGCAGAGAATAACCCAGAGTCCACCATCAGGAACTGAACCAGAAAATTACATCGTACAGAAGAAGACGGACCAGCGACAGAACCTGGAGCCTTCATAACTTAAGGGGCACTTGTCACATGCAGTGCGGATTCCAAAAAACACAAATAGGTGGATGTCAAAATGTGTCAATTTTTCTAGTGTCAGGCTGTCAGTGAGTGAGAAACTTTAGGTGAGTTTTGAAAACAAGGAATCGTGACCTGCGGAAAGAGTCTTTTGTCGGGGGGAGGGGTGCTCCGAAGATTAAGTGGCCCAGGTTGTCCTCATATCCAAGTAATATTTTTTTATCACTGAAATTTTTTATTCTTCCTTAGACTTTCCCATTACCTTTCCTCTAAGACCTGCAAACTGATCTTCCTTCTTTTGCTCCTAGCAATTTTCAGCCCACACACAAATGTTCAAAATAGATGAAACATTGCTGCCTTTGTCCTGCAAAAAATGCTCTAGTTATTTTTTAGTTCTGGTTTTCTATTACCTAGCGAGAAGCTATATAAATATCCATAGAGATGATCAGATGCTTAAGATGTTTCCACTTATAATTTATTTTATTTTACAAAGATATGATAGAGGTATGAAATGATTAGAAATTGTATTTTAATGCACATTCTTGATAGGTTAATAGGTGAGTATCCATTACAGTCAGTCTGTTTATCATTTTCAGTATAGTAATCAGTAAATTACATAAGATATGTAGCATTATATTTTATTTTAATTTGTATTAGTATATATTTGCAGTACCTAATGTGTACATTCCTCCCTCCCTTCAATCTATGAATTCTTTTTCCATTTGAGAAAGATATATCTCCCTACTACCTTCTACCTATCTTTCATTTGCTCTTATACATAATGGAATACTAGTGTACTATAAAGAATGATAAATTTGTCATTTGTAAGAAAATGGGTGCATTTTGAGACCATACTCTTAACTGAAATTGTTATGGTTGATACATTGTGTCAACTTGGGGTGTCTAGAGGTTTGGCTAAGTGACTCAGCAGGAAGCCACGGTGCTTACTTTGTATACATCCTGAGCCTGTGCAAGAGGAGGGCATGGAGATTATGCGAGAGCTACATACCCCTCAAGTGGGGTAACCAGCCTACAATATAAGGGAGGAAAAGAGGCTTGTTTCCTGCCTCATTTTGCTCTTGTTGCTTTGCTATCTTTCACTGCCGTGAACGTTTGCCCTCTGCCATGTGCCACTCTGCCTCTGAGCCAGCCAGGTATGGACTGAAAACTTCACAGACTGTGAACTCAATAAACCTTGCCTTCCTTAATTTTGGTATTGTGTACTTTGTTTCATCAATGAAAAAAAAGTAACCAACACAGAAGCAGATCAGGCACATAGCTTTAAATATCATGTGATTTCACATATATGAGAAACCCAAGCTATAAATAAACAACACTTTACTTTAAAATCAGCTCCGTATTGGGAGATTTTACCCAAAAATAGACTTACATAGTATTTTCAGCTTGTTTAAGGTAGCCTAGCCTGAACTGGAATGTTAAACCGCTTACATATATTTTCTTTTTAGATTTTCTTTTAAATGATACATAAAAGTTTTACATGTTAAGGGGCTAGGGATTTAGCTCAGCAGTACAGCACCTGCCTGGCAAGCATAAGATTGTGAGTTTGATTCCTGGTACTGGAAAAAAAAAAAAAAAAAAAAAGAAAAGTTTTACATGTTAAAGGAATATGAAGTGATGGTTTGATATATATTTACATTGCACAATATTTAATGAAGTTAACCATTGTGTCTCTTCAAACATTTGCCATTTCTTTTTCTGAGATATTTCAAAATCTTTTCTTCTAGCTTTTTATAAGTATAGTATATGATTATTTGTAGTCACCCTACTGTGCAGTAGCACACAAAATGTATTTTCAATTTCAGATTTTTTTGCAGTGGTTTCATTAGAATATACTTTAATCCCATAGGAAATCAAAGAATTGTTCCTTTGAATCATTTACAACTGACAGTGTTGTATTTTTTTTTCTTATTTGACATTCTCTAAAAATACTATGTATTAAAAAGCCACCATTAATAAGAAAAAAAAAAAACTACCAAAATCACAGGGCCTGACACATAATCATCTTGATGATACATTAAGAATTGTCTTTGGTTTTAGGGATAGGGCATAGGTAAGATTTATATACTCATGAAGATGTTAGTCAAATAAGTTTCACTGTACAGGTCATTCTATGGGTTAATACGTTAGTCCTGAGTTAAACAGTCACCAAAGCACACTTGTTTTACTCACAAAAAATTGAATTATATTTTATCCAAAGGGAAAATCACAGTTTTTAAAAATAAAGTTCCATAAAATTAACACTGTCTGCCATGTGCAATGCTTTAGTTACTTTTCTCATTGCTGAGATCAAATACCCATCATCCACAAGTTAATGGAGGAAAGGTTTATTTAGCTCACAGTTCATAAAACTTCCAGTCCATAGGCAGCTGGCTCCAAGGCATAGTGTCTTAGCAGTGGGACATTGCAGAGGAGAAATATTTCATGGCAAGCAGAAGACAGTGAAAGTAAGCAAGAGACAAAACACACCTCTTTCTGCCTCTTATATTGTATCCAGGCTACTGGGATTAGGGCAGTGGGCTGATTTAGTAATCACCCACCACTAAGCACATACTATGGATCCAGCCCCCTCTGAAAAAGCCCCACTTATGATCACATGAGCCTTTGGGTATAGAAATATCTGTAGAATCTATAAACGCTACTTTTGTAGCATGTTTATTACTTATAAAATTCCCCAAAGACTTTTGTCACTGCTCATTAAAATAAAACCACCAAGCCCAGACATCTTCATCTACCTTACATTTTGATAGCACTGCTAAGGGTCACCTTGCTTTGGTACGTGTTGCACAAAAATGTTTAGAAGAGAAAGCAATGTGATTAATTGTCCCATTATTTTAGCCATTCCCTTTTGTCTCTTCAAGTTTATTTAGAATGTATCCTCATTTTGCTTGAACAACTGAAAACCTATCTGGGGTTCTTGATGTCTACATGCAGCATACCCAATTTTGAGAGCTGGGGTTCAGAGGTACTTTTTCAAGGCAACAAGTGACTGAGGATACTATTCCACCACCAAAGTGTTCTGTGCGCAATGTGAGAAAGCAAGAAAATGGAGAAGTTGTGATCTTCATCTTTAACTTTACCTCATTCAACTACAAATTGTCCAAGTCTAAGATAATGACATTAACTTCATCCATCTCATTGAACTCTTCTTGGAGGGATTGATCTTCATTAATTCTCTAAAGTACTACCTTGGCACGTGGTAAACAATTATCGTTTATTTATCTATTTAATAAAGATATGTAACTTCAGATAATGTCCGTCGCCTTGTTAATAACATGGTTGTAAAATTAGTCTCTCAATCTTGACCTTGTACCTTGGTCAAGCAAGATGTAAATAGTGTGAAGCTATCCTCTTTACAACTACTAAAACTTCTTTTTCAATCTAAAATCATTTCTTTTTTATTTGGAAGACAAAAAGGGTGATATAGAATTTCAAAACAATGTGCTAGAAAAGTAACAATGGTCATTATATTGCATGTTGTTAACTTCAAAGTAGTTGCTCAGATTACCAGATATAAGGATGCAAAATTGATCAAGCAATGTAAATACTAATGGTTCCTTTCAATGAACTAATAGAAATCACCACTAAGATAATTCTAAAATTATTTCATCATGTAATATTTACTTGAAAAATAGAAGTAAACTGAGTGAGTGGAAAATTGTCAAGAAGTGGAACATTTCTGTTTAAAGCTTGAGAATCTTGGTCTACAGAATGTATATTAATATGTCTAGCTTTGTCTACACCAAAATTTCCATGGCTCAGTTAGCAAACTGCGCACATGTAAATATCTGGCATCTACAAATATGTCATCTTCAAAAATTTCCTATACAAATGCAGCCATTGATAAGTGCAGAATATTTACTGCAGAAGTGACACGTAAGGAAACACTTGCTGCTATGATTTGGATGTTAAGTATCTCTCCAAAGCATGTGTACTGAATACTTGATAGCTAGCTGTTGGTACTATGGGGAGTAGATGGACTTCTGGGAAATTTTTTGTCTAATTTAAATAATTGGGGCTTTGATTTAAAGTGGTAGGCAGACACTAGTTCCTTTCTGCTTTTCTCTTTCCATCCTGGTGACCAAGAAGTAAGCAGGGGTCCTTCAGTCCTACTTCTGCCAAAATGTCTTCCTAGCCAGAGATCGCAGAGCTATAATGCCAAAGGCCATGAACACAAACTGTCAGTTTTCACTCAAAATTAACTTCATATCCCTTAAGCAGACTGTCTCAGGTATTCTGTCACAGTTACAGAAAACTAATTCATGATTGCACATTCTCAGCTTCCCACTCTCTTAAACACAGATGTAGTGCAAACACTTCACATCTATTATACTTAATTTTCACACCACTGAAAACACTGTAATAACTCAGTCATCCTCTAGGTAATTTCCAAGTAATTTCACTGCATAAAAATTAAATTTACATCACAGGATTAGCAATTTCAATGAACACATTTCTTTCTATAAAGCGAAAGTGTAGAGAACGTAATAAAATATTTGACATACACTTCAGGTGTGTTTGTGTCAAGTTTTCCTTTGCTTTGTGAGTATAAACTTTTTCGGTGAGATCAGTAGATGAAGATTACAGAGAATCATTAATCATAAAGAAAACAAATAGCCAGCCTCAATAGGATTGCTTACTTTTTAATTTATTTAAGAAAGCTGTAGATTTAAGGCAGAAAGGATATGATCAAGTTATGTTTATGGAAGAACTTAGCACATAAATTCTAAAAGTGGATATCTTAATAATTTCCAAAGTCTTTGCTCTATTTCTTCTTCTCCACCTCTCTCTCCTCCCGCTTTCTGTCTCTCTCTCTATCTATATATATATATATATATATATATATATATATATATCTTAAAAGAAACCTTCTTAGAGAAACTACTTTTGATAACAACTGACATGGAATTTTGGTGAAAACTCAACTTCCATTGAGTGATATTCAGCAGTACTTGAAGCTAATCACTTAGGTCCTATTTTACATGTGTTCACAGCAGAAACCAAAGATTGTCTTCCTTTTTCCCTTCTTTCTCAGCTCATATATAAACACTACTTGGAACCAGTCAACTTGTTCCATGTTATGTAACAATAAATATATCATCAGAACAATGGCTCCTGGGAGAGAATTTTTTACTTGAAATCATTAAGGTCTTATTTTACATGTGTTCTGAGAGAGAATGGGAGGATGGAATGCAAGTCCTGAACTTTGTTTAGAACTTAATGAACTTCTTAACTGACTCTTGCTTATCTAATATTCCCCAATGACAACTAGGAATGATAGCATTATTCTCAAGAAGTCACTGTGACAGACTGGTGAAGACTTTTAAAGACTAAGAAAGGAACTCATACACTATGACATATGACATTCTACTAACAAAAAGAGCAGATAACACTATCTCAAAAGCATTGACTGAACCATTTGATCAAATATTTTGCACATTTGTGCTGAGCATGTCTAGACTTTATTTTCCTGTTTTGTTCTCTGAGTACTGCAGCATGAAAACTATTCCCAAGAAAGACATTGTGGTGCATGCCTTTAATCCCAGTTTTCTGGGAGGATATCAACATTGCATCCAGCCTGGAATTTGATTAAAAAATTTTTTAAAAAGAAATAAACAAGTCTTGTACAAATTCTCTATGATGCATGTGATCATTAAATATACCTAAAATGTACCAATCAAATCTGATTGGAAAAATTAAGTAAAACATACAAAAACAGGTTGAGGATGGCATTCACTGCAAAGGTCCTGGGCTCAATCCCCAGTGCTACAAAAACAAACATCAAAAAAGCCTAAAATTATTCATGTAGCATTTACATTATAGTAGGTAATCCAGAGATGACAATATATAAAGAAGATGTGCAGAGGTTATGTACAAATATCATGAGAGTTTATATAAGGGATTTGAGGGACCGTGGATTTTGGTTATCAGCCAGAATGCTAAGCATAATTCCTCATGGAGAGTGAAGGACAAATATAAAAGATCCTTATTGAGGTACGCCACCTAGTTTACACTTTGCCCAGGAATTCACAGGTGACATGATACTGTACATAGAAAATCCCAATATCTCCACCAAAAGACTCCTAAACTTAATAAACAAATTCAGTTGTGTAGCTGTATACAAAGTCAATACTCAAAAATCAATAGCATTGTTGCACATAATTAACAATCTTAGTGAGAGAGAAATTAGGGAATCCACACACTTCAGAATAGCATCCAAAAAAAAAAAAAACTAAAAATAAAAATAAAAGAACTACTTAGGAATCAATCTAACAAAGGAATTAAAAGATTTATATATTGAAAATCACAGAATTCTGGAGCTGGGGATTTAGCTCAGCGGCAAAGCGCCTGCCTGGCAAGCGCAAGGTCGTGAGTTCAGTTCCAGGTACCAGAGAAAAACCAAAAAAAAAAAAAAAGAAAAAGAAAATCACAGAATTCTGAAAAAGGAGATTGAAGAAGATATCAGAAAATGGAAAGATACCCATTGCTCACAGATAGAAAGAACAGAGTGAAAATGGCAATACTTCCAAAATTCTTGTTCAGATTTAATGTAATCCAGATCAAAATACCATTACCATACGTCACAGAACTAGATATATATTTTTCAAATGAAATGAGATCAAGAAATAAAGGGAGGGGTTCTGCAAAGGAGAAGAAGGGGGTGAGCAAAGAATTGAGACTATTTGATTCTCCAGCTCCACACGAGGAAGGTGATCAGTCTGTCCTGCAATTTCACTTTCAGTAAGCGTTCAGGATGGCGATTTTTTTAAACAATATTTTCCCAAGTGCTTTCCATATTTCCTTGAGCTTTGATGTTTGGCATGTACAGTTATCCTCCTCGTCCTTGTATTTCAGTTGCCACAATCCATGAAAAGTCAATTTCCTACTGAAGGGAAATGGTGATGTGCTGTAACCATACCGAAGGAACATGACCTTAGATAGCTCACGTGAGTCCTACGTACCGAAGGAACATGACCTCAGATAGCCCACATGAGTCCTACGTTCCTACATGCTGAGATTTAGGGACAGAGCTTTTCACTGCTACTTCTTTAATTTTTGTTCATTGTTTCTTTCTTTCTTTGTTTCTGTCTCTGTTGGTCCTTAGGTTGGTCTTACACGTTGGGTCATTTGATTGAAGTATCTTTGATTATGTTTTTCTTTTTAATTTCTGTGGATTCTCAGGATGTGTTTGTAAGATGGGCTGTTCATATAATATCTGTGTCTATGTACATGTCTACATCTATATCCACCTATGTCTATGTTTATGCCTATCTCTATCTCTGTAGCTATCTATGTCTCCATCTCTACCTCTATCTCTATCTCAATCTCTATCCCCACCTCTATTACTCTCTCTGTCTCTATCTCTATCTTGGTCTATGTCTTTATCTCTACCTCTATCTCTATCTTCATCTCCATACAGGAGACTTTTCATTGAGCATATACTAAGTGTCCATATATATTTAGTGGCTGGAAGAACAAAGAGAATTCAAGTGTTTCTTTCTACTCATTGGATGGATAGTATTGGTATATTCTGACACAAATTATGGTTAGATTCATAGAAATAGAATTTTTAAATGTTCTTGAGATATCTTTTGCCAGCTATTTCAAAAAACACGTGAGAATTAGTCTAGGGTTTGAGGTACAGATTCCCTCCATAATCATTATTAAGAATTTTATTTCACATTAAGCACTCTGCCTTAGGCACCCTATATGATTTCTTCTTTTGTCACATTATATCCTTCTTGTCCATTTCTTAGTGTATCAGCTAATTACACCAGAGCTATGCAAACTCCTCTCTAAAAAATCAGTGGCAGAGTCAAAACAAACAATGTGATGTGAAAACATTATAGTTTAACAATCTGAAATTGCATAGTGAAACAGAAAGCCTTTACAGGATTGTGGGGTTTTCTGTTACCTCTCCAGTGCTTCTCTTTATAAAACTATACATACATAATTAAAATGTCCAGAAAAGAATAAGTAATATGACCTCCTGTCTTACTAAAATCTGTGTTTATAGGGAGTTCAGTGGTATAGATCCATAATGCCAGCTATGTCAGAACGCTCAAAACGAAAAAATCATACTGGGGAACTCAGTGAGATTCTGCATCATAATTAGTATAACAAAGGCTGAAGTTTTGGTTCTGTGGTACAGTGCTCCAGGGTTCATTCTATTATATTCAGAACAAAAAGCAATTTTTTACATCAAATAACAGAGAATCATTGAGAACATTTTAAGAGAAGCAGTGTACCAAGGAATATTAAAAAAAAAAAAAAAAAAAGACTCTGATTTTGTCGTCACAACCTGAAGTGTGTGAAATTCTGGAAACCTCTGAATCTCTGTTTCATTTTTGCTCCATGGATTGATGATATAACTGGACCCTCCAAGCTGCCACTCCATGAACTGGATGGAGTGGATCCTCCATTGTTGATTCTCAAGAGATGCAAAGAGACTAAAGTTTACATGAGGAGGAATGAGGGGATGGCACATGGAATTATGGGTACCAAGATGGTGGTCAAGGGATATGTGCATAGGTAATTAATGCACCACTCATCACTAAGAAAAAGTTCAGAGGTATCAGATCATGGCAAGAGTCTACATCTCCATGTGAATGGGTTGGGAAGTAAGAGTGTAGGTAAACAGGAAGGAGACAAAATTAGAGGACACTAGAAAAGTCTAAATGGCACTGATAGCCAGATTCCAAGATGGTCCTAAACAATCTCTCAGTGTTGGGGACCACTACAAAGTGGCTCCGAGCAGGATTTAATATTAACCAATTGGCTTTCCTTGTTTACTTTTGAGTTGTCTGAAGCTTAGGCACCTTGTCTGACAAGATAAGGCCACAGCTGAAGACATTTGGCTCCAACCCCAGTGACTACAAGGAGACTGCAGCTGCAGTCTCCACACTCCTACAGTAAATATCAACCAAAACATAAGGTAATTCTCCTGACTGACACAATTTACTATTTGGGAAAATTCTCCCAAGGTCCTGCAAGATTCCTGCATTTTCTTGAGCATCTTCTTCCTTTGTTTGAAAACCAAATAAATAGGGGCTGTTCAGAGAAGTCTTTGGCTAAACTCATAAAATATCAAAGCTGTAAGTGAGTTAGTCCCTCCTGGAGCCCTGAAATCATTTCTATTGTTTCATTTATTTAAGCCTTTGGCTTCTACTCGCATGGGAGATTGAGGGCCTGATCAGGCTGCAATAACTAAGGGTTATTTAACCCAATTTTCAATATCTCAGCTCCTCAAATTTTGTCCTATGGGTGATGAACACCTCTATTGTGTCAGAGTTGATCTCAGTGACCAATGTTCAGTATCAGACATACTATGTATACAGCTTCAGGGATTAATCTATAAAGTGTGATTGAAAAATATGGTGAATCTTTAAAGTTTTTTTTAAAAAAGCAATAAAATGCACATTGCCATGGATATCCATCAAAATCTTACCCCCCATTCTGAACACATTCACCCCATCACTTTTCCCATTTTCTGGAGAAAAAGTGTCTGGAGTGTGTGGAGTGTCTCTGGAGAAAGTGTCTTTAGTTGTGTTGTCCTGGTGGCCTTGGTGTCCTGAATGGATTGAAAACATTTCCGTTTCATGATCATTTTGACTTGGAGAAGAGCCAGAAGTTGCATGCTTCCAGATCTGGTGAGTGAAGGGGGTGAGCACAGAGTGTCTTATGTTTGAGAGCTGCCTTTCCAATGGATGGTGCTCAGTGGCAGCACGAACTGTAGTTTTCACCAGTCCTAATAACGACTACATGTTGATTTGTCTTGCGCAAGCTCAAGTCTTTTTTTTTTTTTCTCTTGACTTTGCTATTCACACCCCATACCAGGAGTAGAACAATCTGCCCCAGCTGTTGTTAATACGGCCTGTGTTTTTCACATCTTTTCTTCATTCATACCCAATCACAGGAGCCAGGACATCAATAAAAGTCAAATCAGATTGACTGCTGTGAATACCAAGTCTTGAAGGAAGAAAAATATATAGCCTGGAATACTGAAGTTAATGTCCACATTGGTAGGAAAAGTAAAATTTTACTCTCTGAAAACGTGAGTTTTAAAGGATGTGCTCCTCAGAGTCCTGAAAAGCAGAATATCAGAGAATCAAAAAAAAAAAAAAAAAAGAAGCACCTTGCACACATCACCCTAGATAAAAATCATAGGAAGATAAAAGTAAATAAAAAGGAAGTGTTTCTACCATCCCCTCATTTTTGGCAGGAAAACTTCTGCAGATGGGGAACAAATGGGGAAGTATCTGATCAACATTCCATGATTAGATTGGCCTGTCATGAGCTATGGTGGGATTAGTTGGATCTCAGATATGGTCTTCAAAAATGGCCAGGGTGGAGAAAGAATCCACTACTAGGAGATGAAAATGAGATGAAGTTTATAGCAATTGTCTGTTTGTCACCAGTGTTCTCAGATTAAGGAAAAATGGTGAGAATGGCTGTTTTATAAACCACCCTTCTTTGACTCACCTTTTGAATCTACCAGACTCAATGACTAATTCTTGGGTGCCCTAAGAATGCTTTCCCAAATGTCAAATTATTTAACATCTCTGTTTTAAAATCATCTTCCACCTAGCAAGAGCAGCTAACCATCAACTTTGTGTTGCTTTTACCTGGTTGAAATACTTCATGTTTATTTCTCTTCATTTGCTGGCCTACAATTTCCATCTGGCTGCTATTTTTCTCTCACTATTTTCCTCTCGCTATTTTCTTTACAGGGGCACACAGATGCATATAGGGCTAGTAAGATATTTTGGTTTATTTTTATTGCTTGATTTATTTTTTTTCACAGGGGAATGACGCTGGTCACCATTGCAGTTGAACATTTTTGTATTTCCCTGCTTTATGAAGAGGTGACATGTAGTCTACATTCATAATTTATGTACACAGTATTTGCAAATTTGTCTCCTACCTCTAGTTTATTGTTCATACCTGAATAAATTTTCACCAGTACTCCTGGTGGTTTTGCCATCATTTGTACCTGTGGGTAGAGGACTGGAAAGTTTGACTTGCTCAACATGAACCTTCCCATCCAAGATTTAAGAAAACACTTACTCACCTCTGAGTTATCATACTGTGGACAATTGTCTATTTCTCTTGTGGTCTGTTTTTTGCTATGTTCCTTTAAGATTTTGTACATACACTTGGTGATTGTATTGCTTAAGATAACCCAAAAGCCTTACGCTTAATCACAGAGGAAGAGTCCTGAAGTATAACAAGACCGTGATATGCCTTACAAAATAATACATGCCTGTCAAACAAGCTTGGTTCAGGCATGAGTTATAGTGCAGTTGCCCACAAGTTCAATGCAAACAAATCAACATCTCCTGTCCAATAAATAATTCTTAACAGAAACTCATGTAAAATCATGTAGCAACTCAATGATGAGACTGTTGTAAACAGAGTTGCATAGGAAACTAACTTTGCATTTCTCCAGGCAAAGGATTTATATTCACTAACTCATTGTTCACCGTGACTTAAGAGAACACACTTAATATGAATATTGAGAAATCAGTCATATCCTAATCATGATCAATGCTTTGAATATGGACATCTACAATGCAAGGGACATCCATCCTTATAAAATCTAGATTCATTAAGTCACTCGTATTAAATATGCATGCATCAACCATCAGTGTTCTGGGCCCAAAGATAAAATGAGAAAACCAGTCATCCTGGGAACTACAGCTTAGTTGATTTGAGCTGCTATAACAAAACCTCAATTCCAGTTTGCTCATAGATGACAGACATTCATTGCTTCCAGTCCTGGAGGCTGGAAATCAGAAGTCTAAGTATGCCAGAGCCCATGTCTGGTAAGGCTTTTTCCTTATTCACAGGTGGCGCCTTCTCACTGTGTCCTCATGTGGTGGAAGGGGCAGGGAGCTCAATGTGGTATTCTTTATAAGCTTGGATCCCATCCATAAGGCACCACACTTGTGACCTCCGTATCTCACACTGAGGTCCCCATCTGACACCCCACTTTCTAACACCATTGCATTGTTCAAAGAGCTGGTGTCTCACAATATTATGCTACTGTGGTAACATAACAAAATCCCCATCGCATAGTAGAACAAATAGACACATTTACTTTTTCCACTCCAGATTACTATTCCCATATATATACTTCCAGAAAATTACGAAGAACTGTCTTTTTTTTTTTTTTTTTTTTTCTGGTACCGGGAATTGAACTCATGACCTTGCAGTCCCTCATTTTTTTCTTTTTCTGCAATGTTGTGTTTGGAACTCAGGGCCTTATGCAGTCTAGGTAAGTCTTCTAACACTTATTCACACATACTAATCCAGAATCGTCTTCATTAAGTTTTGGTCCACACAGGTTTTTTAACATAATTTTAAGGGTTTTATTATCAAAGTCTTGTAAAACAATGTTAGAAACCCTCAACATGGCAAACTTTACAAAAGTAAAGTTTGAATCTCCTCTAACTAAGAAAGCAGTTGCCAGATCTAAAAGATACAATAGTTAGTATGAAAGTGAAAGAAAGTGCTCAGAAGAAAAGAATGACTTGGATGAGGGAAAGGAAAAAATAAAGATGAATGGGAAAAAATTATATACATGCACAAGATGGCTGGGATAATTGTACTATTAATTTCTATTGCTTTCTGGAAAGGAACAGTTGATATTTAATTGTTTAATCATTCTTACATGTCTGTATTCTTTTATCTGAGTAACCAATATGAAGATAACAGTATGTAATAGAACAACTATTATTAATTTCTTTTCACCTTTTCTGAAATTCTGTACTGTTTTTATGTTGTTGCATTTATGTGTGTATGATCATTAATATGTTTTGGTTCTTTTACCTTTAAAAATAAAATTTAAAAAAGGGAAACAGTTGCTTAACTACTTTTTAGGTAATCACTGTATACACTGAGGTTACTACTGCAGTAATTAAAACACAAATTTATTGGTTTTATATAATTTGAGATCAAATAAAAGTGCATTACCAAGTGGATTTGTTTTAAAACTATATTATTATCAATTTAAAATGCACTATCCCCTTTTTCTCAACATTGAGCTTAACATAATAAAAGTGGAAAATTGAGAACAAGAGATTAAGTTTCTTTTATAGGTAGACTTGAGAGAGGCAGAGAGCTTTCACTGATGAAGAGGAGGAATAAATTATTTGAGGAAGAAAATTCCCAAAGACCTATGAAAACATACACAGTTCTACCCACAGCTTCTTAAGATCATCAGAAGATGCCTGCCTCTATGATATCATGTCTGTGGTACCATTTTTACCCAGTGAGTGGTCACCATGGAGAAACTCATGGGAACAGGTAGTTGGGAGCGAAGGTGAAGGAGAAAGATTGAGAAGAACAGAAAGAGAACTTCTGAGCTAGCTTAGCAAATGTCAACTGAGCTCTGGAGTTCATGAGATTCTTCTGCAAGTGGTCCTGTGCCTGTTAATCTTGATTTTCCGTTTCAGTGGGTTAAGAGACACCTGCAGAGATGCTTGGTTAATCTACAGGTGAGTTCACAGCAGCAGGACTGAGCAGGAGATGGGGAGCATTTGGAAGAAGTGGCCCACAAACGTGTGACCTTAGGGAAGATATCAAATCCGTGGCCCTTTCTTCTATGCATCTTCCTCCTGTGTGCTTCCTGTCCACCTTGGATTAAGCAGCTCTTCTGTATCAAGTTGTTCTGTGATGATACGCTTGACCATGGACTGAATCCCCGAATGTGTAAGCCAAAATAAACACCTCTTTTTACATTGTGTATGGCAAGCAGGTTGGCCCACTGGTGAAAAGCTAACTAGTACAGGGATTGAGTTGACTTCAGTGGATAGTCCCACGGATATTCTGGCTTTCATTAGCTGCTATCCCCACCAACTTCTACCACATCCCATATCCCAACAAATTATGAACCCTTTAATGACTTAATCCATGAGGTCATTCAATAAATAATGCTGTGCTCTTAATGAGTAAATGATAAGTTCTTGATTAATCCACATCTTACACCATCCGTCATCTTTAGAAGTGGTAGGTCCACATATGACACATTCCAGACCTGAAACACACCCAGAAAGTATTACACTGTGCAGTTACTCCTTTGAAATTATCTTAGTTTTGATGTCAATTGTTACTCACTTGGGTCCTGATAGACAAAATTCACAAAAATACCTGAAACAGACACTGATTCATGTTTTATCTTCACTCTTAGCTTATGCTGTTCCTATGCACCTTCCAGGAAATTACAAAGACTTATATCCATCTTGGTTTGTTTCTTCAATGCTCAGGATGTACTCCATTGCCGTGGGCATTCTGGCTCAACCCACTAGTATTTAACTACATGCCCCAGCCCTGTATCATCTTCAGTTCAGGTGAGCATTTTGTTCCCATGAGTTCATAAACCTGTCAGATGAAGAGTGCCTCTGTGACATCATGTGTGATGGACCTTTGTTGACCTGTGGTCACCATGGAGAGCCAGAGGTGGTGTGAGGCAGGCATTTAGGGGCAAAGGCAGAGCCAGAGATAGAGAAGAAGGAAAAGGAACTTCAGCCTTGGCTTAACAACATCCCAGGTGAGCTCTGCTGTTTATGACTCTGCTGAGGGTGGTCTGTGCCTGCTGATCTTGACTGTCAGTGTGACTGGGTTGAGAGATGCAGGAGAGATGAGTGGAGTTTGAGAGCAGCAATCGCTCAGTGGCTTAGGCCATTGCTGAGTTGCTGGGGAGCAATTAGAGGATACAGTTCCTGGAGGCAAGACCTTATGGAGTATATCTCCTCTGTGAGCCCTTCCTCCCTGGCTCTTCCTACTCTCTGCTTCCTGTCCACCATGAGCTTAGCAACCCTTCCTCCACCCACCTCTTTGGCCACTGTGTTTTCTCCAGGAGCCAGCTGACCATGGATTGAAACTCTTACAGTGAAACTATATCCGGTAATCTAACCAACTGATTTGAAGACAATAATATGCAATGGAACAACCATTGGTGAATTCCTACCATTTTGGCTGGTAAAACTCTGTATCACTAATGTTTTATTTATTTAGTTTTTTTTTTTTTTAATTCTCTTTAATGGTTTGAAAAATCTTCCATTCTTACATCAGGTAATCTGAGCAACATAGTTGAAGATAACAATAAGTAATATAACAACCGCTGTTAATCCCTATCATTTGTTTTGAAATCTTGTATCACTTTTAACGTTCTTGCTTTGTTTTGTTTATGTCTGTGATGTTGGTGTGTTGCTATTGTTCTTCTATTTTTTTAATGCTATCTTTAAAATTAAAAAAAAAGGACTAACCTAAAATACATCCCAATTCCTTTAAGTTGCATATGCATGGTAATTGAGGCCAGTGAGGGAAAGCTCAGGAATACAGAGACTGAGGTGACACTGATGCCTGTGGTACACAAAGGCTGACTCTTGCAGGCTTTTCCCAGCATCCAAGAAATCCTCAGATTTGCTGGCAGCTGTTGGTAGTTGGACTATCAGGACTTCCCTCAAGTGTACCCTTGAGGAAATACATGTACAAGTCATCTGCACCCTCCAATAGTGGAAAGGAATTCTGCAGAGTGAGACTTTGGTAATAGCACAAAAATGGTAACCTCCAGTGCCTCGGCAGCTTACAGGAGCTGGAGCTCCTACTGTATAGCAAATGAAAACATCCACCTCTGTGTGTTGGATGTTCCTATGATTTTACAGATGGGGAAGGGAAGTCCTAATATCCAATGCCTGATTTGGAAATAGGTCCTTTGCTTATAAAACAAAGTGGAGGACATGCAAGAGATGGTGGGATATGAAACTAATGGTATTGTCCTCATGAGAGACAGGAGAAAAGGGAGAGACAAGAGCAGATAGACGTAGAGACTGAAGTGATGGTTCTCAGGCAGGGGATGCCTTGAGCCCAATAGATAAAAGAATCAGGAAGCTCCTTGCCTATGACATACAAAGGGAGGTAAACAGAATTTTTAGGGCTTGAAAGCCTCCCGGATTCCAAAAGCTATGCTCATACCCTGACCCTGAAGACCTCTGAATGGGACCTTCTTTGTAGAGAGGGACACTGAAGCTGTAATTAATTAGAATTCTGACATAAGATCAGCCTGGAGTAGAGCTGCTGCAGAAAATGCCAAGGATGATAGATAAGTGAGTTCAGAGTGAGGGGCAGTTTTCAGAGGGAGATTTATGGCAATGTGTCTTTTACTGGAATCCTTTTAAATTGACACATTTAGTGTACATTTTAATCACTCATTATATTGGTGTACATGCAAATTCTGTCATTTTTGTCTTACAAATATATATACATATATATATGTTATTCAAACATGTATAATATGATATTTAGAATTTTACTTACTGTTAAATTAGAACCTTTTATCTTTTGTTATGTCTTTCTTGTTGTTGCTTTGTTTTGTTTTGGGGCTCAGGGTACTGATATTTAATTCAAACTCGGTTCTAACTCAGTACCTACGCTACTGTGGTCTCCATCTCACAGCAATCTTCCTGACTCAGCCTCCCCAGTGCTGGAATTACAGGTTTCTTTCACCACCACACCCGGCTTCACAAACTTTTATTTTTTCATTCCTACCATCTATTTCTGTGTCACAGGAATCAATTAGCAATTTAAATAAGCTTTTAAAGAGAATGGAAAAAAATGTTATTTTTACTTGTTTTTGTGATTTTACTTTTGCATACGTATGGGGTAACTGTGACAGTTTAATACATCTATTCAGTGTGTAATGATCAGTTTAAAGTAGTTGATTATGCTGCCTTTATGTATTTAGGTGTTCACATTTCACAATACCACCATAAATATATGCAATTATTGTGTTAATTTTATTTTTTCAGGAGTATTATTTTTTGTACCAACATAAAGGAGATTGTTGAAAATTTGAAAGGATCACATTTTTAGTACTGATGGGGATTTAACTCAAAGCCCTGGCTGTGTTATTTTTAGATGCTTAAGATAGCTGCTTCCTGAATTTCTACATAATTCTGCCCTGCCAAGATGTGGAAGAGCCAGTCCTGAAATGTTACAACCTCTTGTGTGTTTAAAAGATCCTCATGTCTACTTCAAAAGTGATCTCACCTTATTTAGCATTCCTAAAAGTAACACTTCTTGACAGTGTTTCGAAATGAACTGGGCTCGTCAAAGTAAGACCTTGTTTTATGTCAGACACCTGGAGTTTCTCGAGGTTGAAATCACCATTTCACCTAAGAGAATTTCTGCACTTCACAGTAAACTTGGATGAATCATGTTTAAGGGTAAAACCATAGCCTCTTAGGGTTTATAAAACTCTTTTGTTCTTCTAATTTATAGGCAACACCTCCACATCCTGATGCAATGAAGAGTCTTGTATATTTCTCTTCCTTCAATATCTTCCACATGATTTATTGGTTAAAAAATTTAACGATGATTTATATGGAAATCATGATCTGTTTTATACTTTTCATCTATTCCACATCTAATATTTAAAACAAATATTTAGTTCGAAACCCTGGTACTTTAAAATTTATTTCTACTTCCTTACTCTTTTTGAGGGTATTTTTATACATCTATGGGACAACCATTATTTAGTTCTATGAATGGTTAGATTTTTCTAAAATTTATGTATCAGTGACACTTCCAGAGTGCAAGTGTTGGTCTTACTTTGCATCCTGAGTTATTCTTTACACACAAATTGTAGGAACTGCATGTAAATCAGCATCTTATGATCCATATCATGAAATCAACACAGGACACATCCCTCATGAGGTGTTTAGTCTGTGTATTAGTCTGTGAATCAGTGTGTCTATTAGCCTGGATCTGAAAAAAAAAAAAAAAAAAAAAATCACCAGGTAACACCATGTCAGAGGAGAATAGTTCTACTTTGGCTTGTGGTTTCAGAGATTCAGTCCACGGTAATATGGACCCAGTGTGGCTGGTCCTGGATTGGGCAGAAACCTGATGGCTGGAGACCATGAATGTTCAGAAAATGTGGTAAAATAAAGCTACTGACCTGCTGGTGGCTGAGAAACAGAGAGATGGATTGAGAGGAAGGTGTAGGGGACAAAATATTCCATTTAATGGCTCTTCTCTACTGACCTACTTCCTCTACCTAGCTTGCCCCTCTTAACATTTCCACCTATTCCTAATAGCCCAATAATCCATCACTGTATCCATTGAAAATCCATCAATTGATTAATTTACCAGTAAGCTCAGAGCACTCATGATGCAATCACCTTCCAAACCACCCCCTACTTCTGAGCACTTCCATATTGGGGAACAAGCTTTCAGAACAGGAGCCCTTGGGGACACTTCAGAATGAAATCCCAACAGCTTGCCGTATTATCCTTACATATCCCTTGCTCCCTGAATGGATGTTCCTCAGTGCAATTATCTAGGTAGACGTCTAAAATAGCACACAAACTGAAAAGAACATTCTATAAGAGATATGAGAAGAACGGCTGGGTGTGGTGGTGCATGCCTGTGACCCTAGCACTCGGGAGGCTGAGGCAGGAGGATCGTTATGAGTTAGAGACCAGCCTGGGCTACATAGTGAGCTCAAGGCCAGACTGAACTGCATAGTGAGACCCTGTCTCAAAAAGATTCCACCCATAAATAAATCCAGGAGATTAAAAATTCTGCTGAAAGTATACACAGCAGAGTCAACCAAGTGAAGAGAGGATATCAGATCTAAGGATTACAGGAAAGTTGATGCATGCCTGTAATCCCAGCACTTGGAGGTTAAAGCAGAGGATTGCTATGAGGTTGAGTCAGGGCTCCATAGTGAGGTCAAGGCCAGCCTGAACTGCATAGTGAGACCCTGTCTCAAAAAGGACAAAAATTGAAAACAAAAAAAGAGATACAAGAAGAGATTTCCAGATTCTAGTTGCATAGCATCCCCTTTCCCATCTATACAGTCACTGTCCTTCCAATCATACCCTACGTATTGGCTAATTTCATCCCAGAAATCTGAAATCACAGGTTCTACCTGTCAGCTCTGAAATATCAAATATCGTGGAAGCTAAAAGAAAAATGTAACAGTGGCAAAGAAATCTCCATGTCCCTCCAGAGGTTTGTCTTCTTATTTGACTGAGAGTTGTCAGTGTACGCATGCAGAATGGCATGTCATTGATGATTTTGCTTTTGTTGGCTATGAATGTACGGCACACAGCAGATATGTAGTACACTTACATCCAGTCAAAGCCTGCAAACCCTCCAGGAAAAGACAGCATTGTTGCTGAGTTCCTAGTAGGACTTTATTCTGTTTTGAGGAAATTGGACCAGAGTAGCAAGATTTACATGATTATTTATTCTCTGTGCCTTGGGTACTACAGTCAGTTTTTTCTAAATATTTAGGTAAAGGAAGAGGTTGATGGTTATTTTTTCATCTTTCCTTACATGCAATCCACTTTTGCTATCTTTGCTTAGAGTGCAAAGTCTATTTTTGAGAACTTGGAAAAACTCACTTTTAAGTGACAACTTTTCACAATTTTAATGTTTCATTGCCTGCTTCCCACAGGCTCCTGAGTTGTGTCTACTCTGAGCCAATCTACTGCTTTGTGGGGCTGTTTTCTTGCTACTCAATCTGACCACCTAGAAGTGCTGAAATGGTATGAGTATGCAAAACCTTTTGCTAGTTTATACATTTGTGCTGAGTATTTTATTCAATAGTTAAATTGTGCAGAATGTTTTAAGTAACAGTTATTTTAGTAATGGATGTAATTTTAAAAACTAAAACTTTGTAATTAAACTACCTGGTTGCTATACAATACTGAACTGTAGAAATAGTTGTGCCTGTGTATATTTTATTTATTTATATAGTCAATGCCTATTATCTAAGAAATGAATGTCCAAGGTAGCCTACTTAGGATACTCTGGGAAGGAAGAAAGTAAAATTTCTTCACTAGAGTAATTCATATTCTAGGTATGACAGTAAATCTTGGTTGTGTTAAGCTGCTAGTTTGGAAGCTACTCATGAGATTAGTAAAGGGCACTTCTACGTGTGTTGGATGTGTCACAAGGGCATGACCTTGAGGGCTATATCTGGTCCCTGCTTTCTTGCTCTCTCACTCTGATCCCCTTCACTCTGCTTCCTGGATAGTATGAGTTAACCATCTTTCCTTTACCATCTTGTCTGCCATGATGTTTTTGCCTTTGAGCCAGCCCTCCAGGGACTGAACCGCTTGAACCTGAGTCAAATTAAATTTTTTCTCCTTTACATTTTGAATCTCAGGTATTGTGCCTCAATGATAGGAAAGCTCATTAGGACCTTAGCAGAAGAAACAGACAATGCAAAGCATAGAAAATACAATCCATTGCTGTTTTTAACTTTTTCTCTTTAACATAAAGGAAAACAAAATTTAATCTACTGTTCCTCATAAGGTCTAAACCTGTAGGTTCATGCAGCCACATTTAAAACTACTTGGAAAAATAGCATCATATCTAAGTATTCAGACACTTTTATTTTCCTATCATTCTTCCCAAAATGGTACAATGTAACACCGATTTGCATAATTACACAGCAATAGTTGTTGTAAATAATGATTTGCAGTATGTGGGAGGATATAAGTATACTGCATGCAAATACTTTTGCATTTTATATAAAGGGCTTGGACATACATGAATTTTTGTATCTGCAGATCCTATAAGCAGTTCTTCATGGATTTGGGGCATAACCAGGAACTAAGAAGTATTTTAGAAGCTGACATATGATGCATATTTAAGCAGCTGATGTAGACCAGCTGAGGAGTATGGCGGTAGAGAGGGTTATCGGATGAAGTTTTAGCTAATGTAAAGAGGTAGTTAAAAATCATACTTCCTAGAGATGATAGTACGTGAACAAAGACTTCAACGAAGTGAGATACTGACTCAATGCAGGGAACATCCATTGAGTAGACCCCACATCACACTATGTGAGGGTCACCAGCTATTACAAGGTCTTTATCTTCATTTGGGGAGCTCCTGTGAAAATCAGGCAAGGAAATGTCATCTGTTTTTTTTAGAAATAAAAGGAGGAAAATACTAACAGATCGACAACATTTTACAAAATAGCAAAGGATCAGTACAGACATTACAGAGTTACAAACAGAGTGGTAGGGAATTAACAATGCTGATTGTATTACATATTGATATCTTCAATGTAGTTTCTCATGAAAACACATATAGACATACAAAGCTAATCAACCAATGCCTCACCGACAGTTTCTTTCAGCAAGGAAATACTGGACAGTAGAACACTTGTGTTGACTATCCTGCATATACATGTATGCAAACTTTCTCCTTCTTTCCCTTCTCTTTTCCCATATTCCAGTTATCCTTTACCTATGAGTGCTTTCCTATCAATTCCCAATGTCTGTCATATCTCCTAGTTTAAATTAACTTTTTCAGGCTTTACACTAGAGAAACAATGTGGTGCTTGCACATGTATGTTTGATTTATTTCGCTTATGAGTATGGTCTCTAGTTGTGGGAAATGTCATCTGTTTAGTGCATGTACATGATGTGGGAGCTCTTTCTCAAGTGTAAAGTTAAAAGGTACATGCTGGATTTCATAGGGAAGAACATGATGGCTCTAAACAGCAGGAATTGTGGAACTTGCTCAAAACTGGTATCTGCTTGGGGATTACTTTGAAGGTCTGGACCAAAAATATTATCCAAACAGATTAGAGAGAGCAAATGAATGAAAAAAAAAAAAAAAAGACTAGAAGATGTCCATGGTTTTAGCAAACAGAGAATGTTTCACAATCTCAGACACCTACATTTAAAATCTTCCATATGGAACATCTTAAATCAATAGCTTTAAAACATGAAAAGGTTCACATTTTGTAAAATATTAGTAGCCTTATTATTAGTACTACTGAAATTTATATTTCTTTCAGTTCAAAGAAATTGTTTCACTTTAAACCATAAGGAGTTTTCATCTGGATTGCAGGTTTACACTTAAAGATTCTCTTCCGTGGTGTTGTGGAGCCCTTTGATACAAAGATATTCTATGATTTGATTAAGAGAAAACAAAGAGAAAGAGAGGTTCTCAAGGGAATATTAGATTTGAAGTTATTCTTGAGAGGAAACTAGCTTTTTAGTAATTATTGAAAATATGTAAATGTACTGTTAAGGGAAAAAAAGACTTGTAGTATTATTCTTGTTTTGGTTTCTTTTTGAACTAAAATTTCTATTTAAAAATATATAAGGATATTTCTCAGTACTACATGATCTCATTATTTTGGTATCTCAAGTGAAAAATTTGTAAATAAACAGAATTAAATAAAAAACAGATTGCAAGTTTATTGTGCAATAATATGGCAGCATAATAACATAAAATTAAGTTTTTTCCAGTTAAAGAAATAATGTACACTAATGAAATAAAACATTTTAAAGTAAAAGTCAGCTTCCCAATAACTCTAAGATAGTGAAATGTATTTTAATCAACAAATAATTTGCTTGAACAAAATGAAGGTAAAGAAATTCATTTGGTTTGTTTTTTGTTTATTTTGGTTTTGTGTTTGTTTTTGGTTTTGTTTTTTGAGACAGGGTCTCCCTGTGTAGTTCAGGCTGGATTTCAGCTCCCTTTGTAGCCCAGCTGGCCTCAACTTCACAGCAGGCTCCTGCCTCAGCCTCCAGAGCCCTTGGATTTTAGACATGCACCATCACTCCTCGCCATGCAATTCATTTGGATAAGGTGGAAGGAAGGAAGGAAAAACCTTGAAAATTCTATTAGCATCTTATCAATTTTTCTATTATGAATGATTTTTTAATTTGAAAAATATTCATACAGTAAATAGGTAAGAATAAGTATTTCTGTATAACAAACTCTCTCTATCAGTATATATATATATACATATATATATATATATATATATTAAAATTTGAGAGAAATGTACTGTTTGCACCAATAAAATCTTTTGGATTTGAATATTCGATGTTGTTGTTACAAACATAATATGAGTCATGCTGTTTACTTCTTTCACTGATATTATTCAAATCAATATACATTATTCAGCTATCTTTTTGTTTTCTTTTGTTTTGTTTTTTCCGGTACTAGGAATCGAACTCAAGACCTTCCAATTGCCAGGAAGGCACTGTGCCACTGAGCTAAATCCCCAGTCCCTATTCAGCTATCTTCGTAAAAAATAAAAATCCTGGAGACTTCTTTAATCTTGATACAGGTTCTCACTAAGCTGGCTAGGTGGAAGTCACCTTTGGGATCCTCCTGCCTAAACCTCTCTTGCTGCTGGAATTTTTTAATCCTTCCTCCCTCCCTCCCACCTTCCTTCGTTCCTTCTTTCCTTCCTTCCTTCTTTCCTTCCTTCCTTCCTTCCTTCCTTCCTTCCTTCCTTCCTTCCTTCCTTCCTTTCTTTTCTCCCTCCTTCCTTCTTTTCCTTTGTGTTAGGAATTGAACCAGACATACCTGGATGTTAAGAAAGAAGCATTCAACCAAGCTATTTTCCCAGTTGAAGGATACTTTTCAGTATGATAATTATTTACAGAGATTCAGGGATATACAGGTGAGACTGTAGTGTATACGCATTTTCTTACTTTGTGAGGACTACTAAAATGTGCTCACCTGTCCAATGATCAGGCCTACTGTGAGCTCTGTGATATTTTCAGAAAGGAAATAAAGCTCAAGTAAACGTCATCTGCAGAGCATGGAAAGACAAATGATTTGGATTTTAAAGTTCTCTGATTTTGCCATAGGTCCTTATGCATAATATCCTGGAAGCAATAGCATGGGAGAATTCCCAAGTTTTTATACGAAACTTATTTGTGTTTTATAATACTGTTATACATATAAGGTAATTGCAGGTAATTTATAGAATTTTCTTGTATTGTATTTAATCTTTCCTTCCGGATTTGGTTTTTGGAGACAGGGTCTCACTGTGTAGCTCAGGTTGGCCTGAAGCTCACTATGTAGCTCAGGATGGCCTCAAAGTTGTGACAGTCCTCCTGACTCAGCCTCTTGAGTGCTGGAATCACAGGTGTGTATCACTAGGCCTGGTACATATAAAACTTTTCGTGCATTTGTGTAGGAAATGACGTTTTATACTGCAGTATTATTTTCCACCTGGGATAAATTATCCATGCTCAAAAAGTTCTGCATTTCAGAAAATTTAGGATTTGCAGTTTTCAAACGAGGGAAGCTAAACTTGTAGCATGGAAGACCATGCAGACTTTGATGTCTGAGTTTCGCTTCATGTTACAATTTGCCAACAGCCAGAGAGACCTGAACCTTACTGACCTCCACTCACACAACCATTCCCCAACCCAGGTGGCAAAATGAGGATTATTCCTGGGACTCCACGTCACAGATTCATCTCAGAGCCCAGGGCTGCTGTGTATTCGCTTTACCTCTCATGAGCAGAGTGGGTGTGACCCTCATGCTGCAGGCTTGCTCGCGGGCTATGCTCAGATTTACCATAGCGTGCACATAGCCTGCAGCGGGCTCCAAAGATGCACTCATTCAAAAATCTGTCATTGCTCTCATTTCTCTCTTTTTTTGTCGTTATCGCAGTTTTAAAATATTTTTTATGAGTCAGTGTGTGCAGGACATAATGATTACATGCCTCACGCCTCCATCTCTACCCACCTCCCCAACATCCATCTTTTGATCCTTTTCCCGTCTGTAGAATATTTCCCTCCTTCCGGGCTGGGGATTTAGCTCAGCGGCACAGCACCTGCTTGGTAAGTGCAAGGTCGTGAGTCCGATTCCCGGTACTGGAAAAAGAAAAAGAATATTTCCCTCCTTAATATAGATTACACTGTTTTTAATATATAAGAGAAACCATACTATACTGGAGTGTGTGTGTGTCTGATTTATTTCACTCAACATTGTGGTCCGAAGGTGCAGCTATTTTCCTACAAATTACTCAAGTTTATTCTCCTTCACAGCTGCGTAGTACTCCATTGTGTATAAGCACATTTTCTTTTTCTATTCATCTGTCGAAGGACATTAAAGTTGCTTTCAAGATTTAACTATTATGAGTTTCGCTGCTAGAAACATGGATATGATGGATCACTGAAATATGAAGTCAACATTTCTAGACTTTGGGGAAGAAAACTAGAAGGGAAATATCTGAGTTTCAAGGAATTTCTAGTTTTAGTTTTTTACAAATCTCCATAATGATCTCCAGAGTGTATTACTTCACATTCCCACCAACAATGTAGAAGAGCTGCCTTCTGCACGGTCTTCCCAGGACCTCTTTTTTGATTTGTCACTCTATTTTGGCTTTCTAGAATAAAATGTTGCCTTGGTGTAAATTTAATTTACATTTCTGTAATAACCTTTTTTCTTTCAGTTTTTATTTCTTATTAATGTAATATACAAACAACAGAAAAGTGTACAGCTCCCCTCCAAATGCAAGACCCAGTTAAAAATGAGCCACCTGGTTTGATTTGAACACACAGTTGGAAACTCAAAAAAAAACACAGTTTTCTGTTATTTATAGTTTGAGAAGAGAAGGCAAGAGTTAGGATTATCCACATTGCTCTATGCAACGTAACAACTGCTACGATTTCATGTGAGGTCATATATGCACTAACACTTACAAACTCCTGCCATTATGAATTTAGAATCAAGTTCTGAGCAAAATCAAAGTTCATTGCTTCTGTAGAACAACCTGCTTTTTGTTACCTTTCCTGCTGGAATGTAGGACTGAGATTGTGTTATTTCTGCCTCATTGATTAACACCTTCAAACAGAAACACTGGAGGAGATTTATGAGAGAACACAAGCTGATCAAGCTCAGCTGGAGACTTGCACACAATCATTGTAAAAGCACACACCCTGTGACCAGAAGTGCACATTGAGACCATAGTGTCTTTTGAATAATTTATCATTTCCGGAGCCTGCCAGACAGATTTCTTAAAATGCAGCATTCACATGTGAGTAATTAAAGATGCCACCTTGCCTTCTAAAAGTGGAAAATAAAGAAAGATAAAAAAAAAATATTGTATACTACTCTCTCAATTAAACATTATTTTAGTCCTACTGCAAAATCCCAGAAAAAAAAATATTGTATACTACTCTCTCAGTTAAACATTATTTTAGTCCTACTGCAAAATCCCAGAAAAAAAAATAACATCAGAAACAATTCTCTTAACTTACTAATATAAGAGCTATGCTCTGAAACTAACACACACTAAAATTAAAAGCTAAAAGAGGAAGATATAAGTTATCAAGACACTTTGTAAAGGAGGCAATAAGAATGAATGGTCCATCTGAATGGTAAAGAACATTTATCTGGTTGCTTCCAAGAAATGATACCATTAAACTATAAAGAAGTTAAAGATTTTGGTCCCTTCTCTGAGGCAAACAAATGAAGGAAAGGAGAATATGTGATTTAATATTCACAACTTAGTAATTCTTTGGGACTTAACTGGGAAGACTTTGGTTCTTTCTGTTATCATAAGATAGTTTATCCTCCTTGAACTTTGTGTTAATTACCTTCTTCAGAAAGTTCTTTCATAAAAAAAAGTGGATATGCATATGATCCACTCCTTTTTATTAGGACTATGTCATTCATTAAATTTTAATTAATAAGTTGTTTGGCATAGATCCCACAATGAAGAATGATATTTATTGATGTTTGTTCGGCTGTTCATAGATTGAGCTGTGACATTTTTTGATTTGTTTAAAAAACTGTAGCAATGCATCTTCCAAACTTGTTTTCAATTGTGGAGAGCTCCCAGAACTACTTATGGATAAGAATAAAAGTCCAGTATCTCATCTTTATAGTTCTTTTAGAATGCTAATCATTTCCCTAATGGTGGTTGTGTGTGAACACATATTTTTTTGTAAGACTTACAACCGTTCATCTCCTTTGCTGAAAATATATTTTTAAATCATTTCACATGTGAATCCTCCTCCTGGGTAGGCCATTATTAATATTATTATTATTATTATTATTATTATTATTATTATTATTGGTACAGAATTATTTTTCACTTCCAACTCACACTTATGAACATATTACGAGGCACCCTTTTTTCTTATGAAACAAATGATTTATATCTCCTTGCGGTTTTATCTTTTAGAAGGTACAATGCAACTGAGGAAATCCTTTGTCACAAGTGAATTGAGTATTGTTCACAAACTGGGTTTGCTCGTTCAATGCACACAACAGGGATATTTGTCTGTCCTTCAAACAGCCAGTCTTAAAAGCCCACATAGACCAAGCTTTAATACCAAAACCTTCCAATCACTTGGAGCCTTTATTTAATATTTTATTTTCTGTTCATCCAATAACCATAAAAGTATTCTTTGGAAAACTGAAGTAAAATAAAATTACTCTTGCATGAGGGGGAGGTTCCTAGACTTTGCTGTGATTAATATTTTGATGCAATTTGCTCTGATACTGAGAGAAAGAGATTCTACAAAGACAATTTTACTGATAATTTGGTAAGCATCACCTTCTGCAAATGTAGCTCTTGCATGGCCAGTGATGGTCAAAGAACAGCTTGGACATTGGTGACTTCAAGATCTCCGTTAACATTCCACTAAAGGGTGTTATACCAGGTCCCTCTTCAAAGATGTAAAGTACGGTGAGGCTTGATGGGATTTTGCAAACCTTTCTCTTCCAAATCTAAGTGAATTAATAAGTTCTGCTTATTGGAATTTCACTGAAATAACTCCAGTCTCTGCCCTACGTGAAATAAATGAGTGTTTATTACCTGCCAGCAGTGAAGCATTCTCTAAATGAGATGGGTACTCTTTGAGCCAAAAATGCCAGAGCACTCTTAATCACAAATGAAGAACACTCTTCATTACTAATGAAGAACACTAAAGCCCTGGCAGTCTGGGGGCAATAGAAGAGAGGGCAGAATTAGACTTCTGAATACATATCCCCTGGGTGGTCTTAGAAAAAGTCTCATAATACTGCAATGCTACACTAGCCACAAGTGCAAGAATTGCTGTCTTCTTTGGACATCACAAGTACCCGGAAGGCTTGCATATATAGTCCTGGCTAAGGCTGAGGCAGGAGTATTGCTTTAGCCAAAGATTTCATTACCGGCCTGGGCAACATAGTGACAGCATCTGTCAAAGCTAACCGCATAAAACCAAAGCCTAGTTCTCAGATGAAGCTCCAGATTAATGCAGTGTGAATACATCTCCATTTTCAGTCCAGCCTTATCCATGACGAATATCCGACTGTAGCTTCATGAAGTGTTCTTAGAAAGAACATCCTCTGCCTTATTATTGATGTCTTACACTGACAACATATTGAACTCCTGAGACTTTATGTGTAAACATATCTTAACAAGTAACCTCCCCAATTCTTTTAGATCTTTCTTCAGTGGTTCCTTGAAAACTTAAGTATAAGTGTACTTCTCATAGTGCATTTCTTTTGGCAATACTAGACCAAAAGCTATGCAGAGATTGTGCAGAAATGGTATAATGACTCTCTTGCTTCTGTGGACAGATTTTAGATTTTGTTGTTGGCCACTGCTACAATTTTAAGCAAGTTAAACATCTATTCCTGTTAAAATTGTTAAACCGATTATGGACGATATCACATTTTACCCCACAAAATATGTTCCATCTTTATCTGCCAGCTGAAATTCCAAAAATGTAAGGGCATCTTAGTGCTAGCTACTCTGCTTTGATCATTACACAGTGTGTATATTTTGAATTAACACAGGGTAGTACACAGATATGTACAATTTAATAATATTTTACATTAAAAATAAAATTATGGCACACATACAGAAAGGAATGGCTTCAAATGTATCAAGAAAATGACATACATCGGTATTTTGTGGCATGCACTGTTATATAAAATTCGCAGTGTCTAATGCATAAAAAATAGCCTTGAAGAGAGAGATTTAAATAAACTTCATGTTTATTGCAAATGTTTTTCCTATTTTTAATATTTAAGTGGATGTATATTTTTGTAGTGCTTTGATTAAAATGCACTTAAATGTGATTCATCCCAACATGGCAATTAAAACTTCACTCCCACAAGACATTATTAATTCATTTGGAAACTGCCTAGAGTTTGTTCAGTAGATTGGAGGATGGCCCATCCTTCAGAAAGAAAATTTCAGTAACCCTCGCAATTTGAAGTATATATTACCTCTGAGCCAGTGATGTCCAGAGATATAGCTTTCCATTACATTTTATCAGGTACAAAAGTGAACCACTAACACTAATTGATGGAAGAATAATTTTTAACAATGTATAAGTGGAAAGTTCCCATGTCTCAAATAATGCAATGTGATCTTAACTAAATGATAGGACGTTCAGGAGAAAGGATGAGGTGGCATTAGTCACACTGACATGGCAACTTCTTGAAGTTATACTATTTAGTGGACATCAAAGGTCCACAATCATGCAATGTATATGCTACCATTTCCGTACAACTTTCATATTCATGCACCCCTAGCTGCTCCCATTGTGAGGTCCTGCAGATTGAACTCACACTGCAAAGAAAATTTTTCAATTGCATTGGTATTGAAAGAATTTTTCTTTTTTGCCACAATTCCCTAAACTATGTATATCGAGTACTTACATAGCATTTGGAGTGCGTTACGTAGTATAAAAAATTGCAGGGAAGAGGTTCTGTTTGGGTTCTATGCAAATATTGTCTTTTATTTTAATAAATGTTTGCAGTACAGATTCATATTTATTATTTGGAGTACATACATAACACAGTGTAATTCAATTTCTCATCCCTGGTCCCTCCCTTCCTTCCCTCCCTCCTCCCTCCACCACTTTATCCCCTCTCCCTTTGAGAAATTTCTCCTTCTCTCCTTCCATTCCTCTTTGTCCCTATTCCCCCACCTCCCTTCCTCCCCAACAAAGAAGTAGTAAGAAGGTAACTGACTCCAACCCAGACGAAAACACTTGTCAGGAACCAGGTATCCTTGCCCTTTAAGCATAGATGTTTGTTTATTTGCTTATTTAGTTTTATTACAGCATATTTGCAATATGTAATGATTATACTCATTGTGGGGAGTTGGTACATGCACAGAAAACATCTTCATTCTTTCTACTTTTCCTTTTCCTCCCTTTCCTACCCTCTCCTTCCACTGCAAGGTCTTCTTACATTAAACACAAGTCTATCTCCCTCTTTCCTCTTCTCTTTCTTTTATTCTTTACTTATGCTTGGAGTTTCTCATACAAAAGACATCATGTGATATTTAAGCATTTATGTCTGATCAATTTCACTTAGCATTATGCCCTCAAGGTGTGAACCTTTTCCTACAAATGCCTCAAGTTCACCATTTCATGACTGAGCAATAGTCCTTTGTGTACATATTCCATGTTTTCTTTATGCAGTCATCTAATGATGGTTATATAAACTACAGAAACCAATTATAAAGGCAAATTGGTCTTTCACTTCCAGGCTCCAGAACTATAACAAAATTTTTGCCCTCTGTCTACAGTTTAAAGGAAAATAACACAGCAAAGAGACCAACATTAGACCTACATTAGACTTTCTGAACCATTACTAATGATTGAGACACATTTCAGAGTGTGTGAGTCTTTAACATCGAGTTTTTGTGCTAACAATTGAACAGTAGAAGCAAGAGCACATGGCAGCTTCAGGATTATAACAGCAAAAGGGTGAACTGTATGAATAAACAAGATAAAAGCCATATCCTGCTTTTTCCCTCAACTGCCGATTATTTTTTAAGGGTTTGATTGACACCTAGTGCACACCAGTGTGGAGATTATACAAAGACCATTGGCCATGTTCTAATAAAATGCATTCTTTTTCATACACATCAATGTCAGGAACTGGAATATTTGAAAAGTGACTTAGGCAGGAAAAGCAATGCTCTGTCTATTTTGTTGTCTGTTGTTATTATTGTTTTCTAAATGCATCCCTCAGGGAATTCACGGTGTGTGGATGGTTTGTGGCAAACTTGCCGGGGGCGGGGAGGAGTCTTATTTCTATTGGAGGGAAGGGAAGGTAGAAGGACAGAGAAGTAAGAGTGAAAAGAAAACCACCAAGATAACAAGGGTAAAGTCGCCTCACACTGGTTTGCTTGGAAATGCGGACAATATTTGAGCGCCCACGGACAAGGGATTCAGTCTAGTTTATCTTCCGCTAATCAACACGGTCTATCTACCTCACGTCTGTTTCGAGTGAGGCTCAGTATTTGGTCTTCGAACGAAGTCAACATGTGTTTAATTCAGTCTAAAATTGACACATCTGAAAGTGCCTAAAATAACATCTTTACTTTTCTTCTTAGGGAAAAACCAAGCGGTTATATAAATTGAGACTTTGGATTTTGTTTGTGTTCAATGAAAAGGAATCAAAGTTTAAGTTGATTTTTGTGAAACGTAGAACACCTTTCACCCAAGCAGATATAGTTTGTCTCCATGGCAATATTCAAGGTCCAGGACTTCTTCTGACAACTACAACACCGGACGCAATCCAAAGAACCATTTCAAGGCTGGGTGTGGGGACGCTCACCTGTAACATTAGCACTGGGGAGGCTGAGGCAGGAGGATCACTGTTACTCCCAGGCCAGCTTGGGCTGCAAAGTGAGTTCAATGCCAGCCTGAAGTGCATAGTGAAACCCTACCTTAAAAGGACAAAAAAGAGAATCATTTCAGTAAAAAATTTCCATTGACTACACACATGTATTAAAAGTATACATTGAAAATTTTCAATCCTAGTCAGTGAGAGATGGATTGTCTCTATTAATGTTTCTTGGCTTCCAAGAAGAAAATTCCTCTACTCTGCACATTTTCTTAAATACAGTGCATGTCTGTGGTATTTCAAAGAGCTGGTAATTATAGAGGAATTTCTATGCCATTCTCAAACAGTAGTATGCACAACTTGACCGTTCATAAATGTGTATGCTCCTGTGTTGGCTAATTGCAATAGAAAAGGCTATTTCATAGGGAGAATCCTTCCCTGTTGGAATCATCTTAGAACAACAAAAGCCCAAGTATTGGTCTTGCTTGAACTATTAAAATGGATCTTTGAAGCTAAATGTGGTGGCACATGCCTGTAAACCCAGAATCTAGGAGCCTGAGGCAGGAGGATCACCACTAGTTCAAAGTCAGTCTGCCTTACATAGTGAGTTAAGGGCCAGGGTGAAATACATAGTGAGACCCTGTCTCAAAAAAAAAAAAATTGGATAGCTTGCAAATATATATGTAGATATATATAGATATATATCCTATTTACATATGTTAATTGAACATATTTTGTGACCATGTTTATACATCATATCAAAAACCTTTTCAGCAATGAAAATTTGGGAAAATACAAAACTTTTGTGTACATAGGTTCTTTTATTTGAAAAGATGCTTTATTCCTCAGATATTATATACCTGGAAATATTGTTAGAGCCATCTATAAGAACAGATCACTGCACAATATATTATTCTTGGTGGAATACAATTTATAAAAGAAATAGGAAACTTCCACAGGAAGTTTAGTTGTTTTTATTCATTTGATTGCTACAAGGGTAGGTAAAAAGCAGCTAAACATTTACACTCTAATAGCAGTGGAAAGCGCAAGGGTAAGATGTATAAGTTTTGTTGAATTTGGTTATAAGGAATATTAATAATGGTTTCTATAAAAGAAAGAGAAAAATCAAAAACAATAAAGGCAGGAGGTGATAAGACAAAAGCAAAATTAAGATATTTCGAACTGGAGAGACATTACAAATGGGAATTATCCATGAGAACGCCTCCAAACCCAGTTTGGGGTATTTTTGGAGCTCAATTAAAAACAAGAAATTATCCTTCATGCTTTCTTGAGACAAGGACCTCCAAACCCCTGTTCCTAAATAGCCTTAGAAGGAACGTATTCAAAAAGATAATTTCACTTCTTATTTACCAGCACACAACACTGCAGCAAAGGGAAGTATCACAGTCAGAAAAAACCAACAAATTGCAGAAGAAACAGACTCCAGTCACCATCCGCTTAGGTTGTCGTCCAAACGCCTGGTGCTACCTCTCATATCTAGCCAAAATCAAACACAGAGGGAGACCATGGAAAGACCACAATGACCTTCACTTATAACAGTATTAAATATCACTAGAATAACTTAGGCTGAGGTAAATATATGGAGCATTTTCCCAAACTAATTTTGAAAATATAATGGGTGTGGTCATTAATCATGGTTTCTTTACTTGACTGGATTCATAGAAGAAAAGTAATATTTTGATATCTTCTTTTTTATGTTAAAGTAAACATTAAAGCAAAAGAAAGAAATATCCAATGTTAGTAAAGCACAGTTCTGGGTGTGTCTGCGGAAGATCGACAGGTTGATCAGCCAATCCACAGGGAAGATATACCCCAGATGAGGGTGGCACCCACCAATAGGCTTGCAGCTTGGGTCAAATACAAGGGAAATGCACCATCTTCCCCCTCATTTTGGATATTAGATTGCAGGTTTTTTCAGTCCTCCAACATAGACTGGCACTGGGCAGTCATCAGGGAATTTCCAGGGATTTCTACGAGAAGCAGTTACAGTCTCGGGTTCTACACAATTCACAGAGGGCCGTAGTGGACTCTGCCACGTGTGACCCTAGCTAACACACCATCTTTCATCATCACTATATACATTTGCAATTCCTTCTCTTTCGCTAAAGAACCTAAAATAACACAATGGATAATTTCTGCTCACTTACTATTCCAAATAAGGGTCAAGGAGATGTGCACAAGAATATATATTAGATTACATGTGTTTATTTTATATTTATGTTTTTATTCATAAATTTTTGCAGGATGCAGTGACTACATTTATCATGGGGATGTTTTCCATGTACGTAAAATATCCTAAGTGTGTTTTTCCTTCCTCTTTCCTCTGTCCATTTCTCGGTCTCCTTACCATTTGCAAAAATACTTTAGCCGGGCTTGGTGGCGCACACCTGTAATCCCAGCACTCGGGAGGCTGAGACAGGAAGATCGTGGTGAGTTTGAGACCAGCCTGGGCTATCAGGTGAGCTCAAGACCAGCCTGAACTGCATAGAGAGACCCTGACTCAAAAATAAATAAATAAATAATTCTAATTACCTATTTTTCAATTTGTCCATTATTTATAGCTTATAATTGTCATATAACAATATTTAATCATGTGCGGCTGACTTATTTCTCTTAACGTTATGGTCTCAAGGTGCATTCATTTTCCAAGCAATGACTTAATTTTATCCTTCTTTAAGTCAAAGTAATATTCTTTTGTTTATAAGTATCACATTTGTTACCCATTCACCTGTTTTGTTAACTCAATATTGTCTGCATTTCTATCAATTTATTTAAACAATAACAAAAATTCAAACCTACTACCGGAACATACTTGAGTCTTGAGTTATAAATTTCTCATATATAAATCAGCACACCAGACTAGCCTTGGTCACAAAGAGTGAAAAGCCATCATTTGAGGGGTTTTAATAAACTATAGGAACTTACATCATATTTTGTACACAGTTATGTTGATTTTCTTTTAGATACTGGGAATCGAACTCAGGTTCTTGCACTTGCCAGACAGGTGCTTATGCCACTAAGCTATATGTGCAGCCCGATTTTCAAAGATATGTTCTCCAAGCAAAAAAAGCTATCTTTGAGAGAGCAGAAAATTCATTCTCAAGAGTTCAGCACACAACATAGTTACCGTGTGGTATCAAAGATGGTCATAACCAGTCTTTTATTTCAATATCTCCATGGTATTGCTATTGAGATGGAAGAAGGAAGAAAAATTTCAGTGTTAAATGATTACTTTGCAATTGGATGTCAACATGGTCCCAAAGGTAGCTGCTTGAATCATCCATCTTCTAGAAGGGTTTATTTAAAGTTCACAGTTCTACTACTCTTCAAAATATGTGGACCTAGAAATGAGTATGTGTTTGGAAAACTTCATTTCATTACCTGCTCTACAGTGACAATAAAGCCTTTCCCAATGTATACATTACTCAGAGAAGACATAAACAAGACAGTCTTTGCAGCAGAAGCCTCATTTCTGACCTCGTTATTATGACTCCATACCAGGACGATATAGATAACAAAATGAGATGTTTTATGTCTTCAATTAAAATACGATTTTGTGCTCATTTGTATTATGATAATGCCGACCTTGTATTCAGATATAACTATTAGGATATATTTACCACAACATTACTTAAAAAGCACAATCGGATACATCATCACGAACAAAATCAAGAGAAGAAGCTTTGCAGAGAATAAGCATCACCCCCAAAGAACTCCTCTTAGTTAGCCATATCCTAAAATGGGATTTTTGGTTTTCTTACCATTTGCAAAAATACTTTTTAGTCGTGTTTGACAGGCCAAATATTTAAATAAATAAACGTATGTATACAATATAAAACAATATAAAAATAATTAAACAATACATAATAAATAAATAAATAAATGATAAATAAAATAAGAATAAAAAACAGCAAAACAATATAAAATATTTAAAATGTTAATTGAAACATATTAAAAATATTAAATCAAAATAAAATAGATTATGTATTTCATCAGAACATGAATACTATACTGTACACATGGAAGTACAGTATACCACTATCTCTTGCACAAGTTTGTCGCTTCTACAAGTGAGATCATACAGAGGACACTATTGGCTGATCAGAATGGAAGATAACCAACCACAGCTTTATGTTCTGTATCCTGAGCGCTGATTGGCTCAGTGACTGTAGCATCGATCTGTTTGCTCTCCCACACTGTGCCCATGTGCCCTGCATTTCTCCTTGTCCACTTCACATTGAGTACCCATATAGAATTTTACATCTTGCTAAACTTATGAAGGTTTAAGAGTGTAGAAAGTGTTGAAGAGCATGTGAAGTGTTTATAAGAGTGTGGGAAAAGTTAATAAGAGAGTAGGAAAGGTTTATAGGAGTGTGGGGTTTATAAAGCCATAAAATACATATAAATAATAAAATAAACATAACACTGCTACTTTGTGGATTTTAACCTATCATGGGGGGGTCTTTGGAATATAACTCCCGCGGTAGGTGAGGGATCACTGCATCCTTCCCATACGCACCCAGCAAAATGCTCTCCTAATCTGTTAGGTATTTCTTCACCCAGTGGCATTGGCATACACAGATTAATGGTCCCAGCTTGAGAAAACCTCAAGGGCTGAGTACTATAAATTTTGCTGGAAAAACCTGCTGAGTTGCTCTCATGCTGGCTTGATTTAAGAAACACTGCTTGTAGACTTCCCACGGGAAAAACTCAGTATGGTAGCTGAATGCATTTTCTTCTGCTGAACTACTCTGATGGCATCAATTTTATTAGGTGAGCACATCCTCTGGAGTATTTGCACAAAGGTACATACCTTTAGGATCTACTTCCTTACCTACTAAGAAAAATGGGGCTGATTGGAGGTTTGAGCCAACTTCTTCTTCCCTCTGTGGCCTTGGGGACTCAGAAAAGATGAACTAAAGTGGAGGTCTTCCATGCAGTGTTATGGTTTGGGTCTGGGTGACACCCAAAGCCACCTGCAGGGCTGGGGATTTAACTCAGGGGCACAACACCTGCCTGGCAAGCATGAGGTTGTGAGTTCAATTCCCAGTACTGGAAAAACAAAACAAAACAAAACAAGCCACCTGCAGTCATGGGGTGGGCTTTTAGAGATTTGTTTGGTTGGATGTGAGTCCTGCACCTGCTCTAGGGTGGATAGTTTGCATATAGAAGGGAAAGAGGCTTGCTCTTCCCGCTGCTCCTCCATTTTGCTCCTGTTGATTTCCTGTGTTCTGCCACCATGAACAGTTGTCCTGTGCCATGTGCCACTTTACCTTGGAGCCAGCTGAGTATGGACTGAAACCTCCACAAACTGTGAGCTAAATAAACCTTTCCTTCCTTAACTTTGGGCATTGGGTATTTTGTCTCAGCAATGAGAGAAAAGTAACCAAGACATGCAGAAAGCCTTTAGTTTCACTGAAAACTTTGAGTCAGACAGGAGTTGAGTAGAATATTTTCATTACTTGGATTTCTTCGTAAATGAAAATTGCATACATCAGTTACTCAATAAAGGAAAGTTTATGCATACATCATAAATGAAACTTACACACATTACCAAATTTGATACAGAAAAATGGCACCTTGATTCATTTTTCTCTCCTAGATCTCTCCACACTGCATCGCATCTTCCAAACTGCTTCATGTATTAAGCTCATAAGGATTGTTTCATGGTACATTCGAACATATCTGCAATTTTCACTGTACAACCACTGCGGAATGCCCCCAGAGATATTCTCAACCTGTGCTGGAAAATATATAATGTCAGGGGAGGGTTCCTGAAACCATCCTCTTCCATCATCCTGGGTTACACTTTTTCTAACTCTCACTTCCTCCACTAACCCACTAACAACAAATCAAGTAGCACTTAAAGCCAGAAGTTAAGTTCTTCCTTCCTTATGACTCTTCAAGTAATTCTTCTAATCAGTGTCGCTTTCCTCCTTTATGTCTCTCTTTCTTTCTTTCTCCCTTTCCTTCTTTTCCCTTTCATTTCTTCCTTCCTTCCTTTTCTCTTATGTTCTTCTTTCCTTCCTCTTTTCCTTCCTTCATTTCTTTTATCTCACTGTTCCTTCTTAAATCATTTTTCTCTTTCCTCTCCTCTCTTCTCATTCCTCCCACCCTCCCTTCTGACTTTTTTTATCCCTTCAGTACCTTGAATCTTTATTTTCTGCCTTTCTTCCTTATTCACTTATTCCCTATTTTTTTTTATTTTAAAGAGGAAAAGAAACAATAACAAAATAACCACAAGGACAAAAACAGAGCAACACAAAAACAATAAAAAGACTCAGAATTTGAAAACAAGATGATAGGAAATTAACAATAGTTGTTACAGTACATATTTTTATCTTCAACGAGGTTGCTCACACGAACAGATGTAAGAACCCAAGATTGATCAAGCAATTAAAGAGAATAAAAATAATTTTAAAAAGTTAGAAATGATACAAATTTTAAACATCTGCTATACACCAGGCACTGGGTTTGAAAAGACTAAATGAAGACCTTATATTATGGTACACACAAAAACAGAAGAAGCATGGATTAAGAGATATGTAAGGATGTGAGAGCAATCTGGCTGTGACATCGGTCACCCCATTGATCCCCAGGATTGATTCAGCTGATCTGGCTGGCCAGGTGGGTGTCACCTTCCTCCCTCAATGCTCCACGTGTGTCCCTCCTGAAGCTGTACTCTTGGTCAAGGAGGACAACCACCCCTGATAGAGGAAGACCATTCCTTATTCAAGGGTATATGAGTAGCTGTGTTCCCATGCTCGAACTTCCAAACAAGCTCTCAAGGTTTAGAGATACTTAAAATATTTAATTCTACATTAATTAGTTTTCCCATTGCTTGGAGGAAATACCTGACACTCACGACTGAAAGGAGGAAAAGTTAACTGGGCTCCTGGTTTCAGAGGTTCAGTCAATGATCAGGTGGTTCCAAGGCAGAAGCATCATGGCAGCAGGGTGTGGTGGGGGAATAATGCTTAGTTCATGGTGGCAAAGTGTCTTAGTTATTTCTCTCATTGCTGAAACAAAGTACCCAACACCCATAATAAATAAAGATATGTTTGGCCAAGGAATATGCCTTAGCAGCACAAGAGCCTCTCTGGTAAGAGCAAGGTCCTGAGTTCAATTCCTATGCCATACTCCAGGCATTGGGTTTGAAAAGACTAAATGAAGATCTTCTATTATGGCACACACAAAAAAAGAAGCATGGATTAAGAGATACATAAGGATGTGAGGGTGATCTGGCTGCGACATACCAAAAATAAAGAAAGAAAGGGTTATTTACTTGAACTCTCAGCCTACAGAGGTTTCCATCCATAGCTGACTAGATCCAAGGTAGCGTGTCATGACAGACGACCACTGAAGGGAAGAAACAGTCCATGGTAGAGCAGGCAGCAAACAGCAGCAGAAGGCCTCTCCTTCCCTTTTAACCCATCCAGACTGCAGACCTTTTGCTTGGTGCCACCCAAATCCATGGCTGTTTTGCACACCCAGAACCATGCTCAAGCAATCAGTAGACTACTTTAGTCCCACAACCCTTAAACCCAGTATCACACATCCTAGATCCAGCCACCTCTAAACAGCCGTGAAGCAATGAGCAAGTTGAGCCATTTTGGAGGTTAGTGTCTTTGAACCCCATTATGTCTCTGGCATTCTCTTTTTTTTTTTTTTTTAAATTTTAAAAACAAAGAACAGAAACATAATAACAAATACACATACATTTACAAATTAACACAAAAACAATTCAAGCAGTACTGAATTTCAGACAAGGTGATGAGAAATTAACAATGGTTGTTGTATTACATATTGATATCTTCAAAGAGGTTACTCAGGAAAATAAATATAGACATGTGAGATTGATCAAATAATTAATCATTAAATGTTCCTTTCAATAAAGCGATAGAAGTCAGTAGTACAACTATGTTAACTATCCTGTAGATACATATATATGTAATTATCCAATTTTTTCTTTTCTCTTTTCCCTCATCTCCATTGCTCCTTTCATTTTATAACGTCTATCATACCTCCTAATTTTTATTCACTCTTTCAGGTTCTTATACTAGTGAGACAATATGATACTTACACATGCAGGTCTGATTTGTTTCACTTATGAGTATGGCCTCTAGTTGTGACCATTTACTTATAAAAGCCTCACACTTATCTTTCTTTATAGCTGAGTAATATTCCCTTATATAAAAATACCACATTTTTTTATCATTTCCTCAGTGAATGGACATTTGGTTTGTTCCACAATTTAGCTATTACAAATTGCTCTGCTATACACATGGGTGCAGGTATATCACTGTGATGTGATTTTTTCAGATATGGGAAAATACCCAGAAGGGGAATAGCTGGGTTGAATGGGACCTCTAGACCTAGCTTTTGGAGAAATCTCCAAACTAATTTCCACAGTGCCTTCACCAGTCTGCACTCCCATCAACAGTGGAGAAGAGCTCCTTTTTCTCCACAGCCTCATCTCTGGCAACCTCTTCATCCTGCACTGACAGTCAAGATTAATCATCAAATGCCAAGACATTTTAACCTTCCCTTTAGAGCAGAAACCACCCTTGTCCTTCTCCATTATTGATTTCTGCCGAATTTCCTTATTTGCGTCACAGCTGGTTCTGGCTCTGTTAGCTCTCTCTGTTTCCTGAGATATTCCATCTGGTGAGACACCACAAATTGAATCCATATAGTCTCCTGCCTGCCCTTTAAAGTCAAAATGGCAGATCATACATGTCTGATGCATCCTCCATAGCTTGTTCACCTGATTAACTAGAATTTGATTCACTGAGTGTCGTGAGTTCCATGAATATATCCAAGGTTTGCTAAGGCATGCAGGGAGAGGCAGGTAGCACTGCTAACAAATTACCTTCCAGCTCCTGTGGCATATTTTTAATGTCTAGACATTAGGCTCCTTCACATTGTTGCTCCCCTCAACACCATTGCATTTGCAAGAATAGTGTAGGTTAATTTCTCATCCTGAGGAAATGGCTCTAGTTTATACCAACTGTCATCATCTTCCCCCAAGAAAATAGCAGTCAGCAATTAGAGTCCGCAGTCACCTGCAGTACCTCCTGGGAAACACAGGTGTTCTCTTGACTGCAAGATGCACTGGTTTTGCACATATTCGACCATAGATAAAGATGATGTGACCAGACGTTGGAGGTAAGGGCACACAGCATTGATCTGTAGCTTGGTGTATGGCTCCTGAGTTAAAACAAATTCTAAGTTCAAAAGCTTCATTATACAACACAGTGACTATACATCTTTTCTTCTTATATTCAGATGTCTGCACCAACTACAGAGAAAACACACTTGGAAAAAAAAGTTGTCCCTGTACCGAGCACGTATGGATCTGTCTTTATATTACTAAACAATTCAGTGTGCAAAATATTTACATAGCATTTAAATTGTGTTATTTAGTAGAAGCATTCAAGAAGTAGACTACAGGAGAATTATCTTTCTGTGTGTGGCTGATTTTAGTTAATATAATGATCTCCACTTCTATACATGTGGTCACAAATTGCAAAATTTCATTCATTTTTTATGACTAAATAGTATTTTATGATATGTACATGTATAATGCAGTGCCATATGTATGCTATAATATCTAGTACACACTGTATATAGTATATGTAATATATAGTATAGTGTGTACTATATGTATAATGCATATATACTACAATTTAGTATATAGTGTAATATTCACATACAAATGAATATATATACATATATATATGTAATTTTCTTTAACCACTCAGAAGTCAATTGATGGAGTGCTCCAGGAGCTGCTGGTCCTGCAGTTCGAGTCTGTGCTTTGCTCACACTGCCACGGTTCCCAGCTGAAACTCGTGGACAGAGCCAGGTATTACCCATCTACTTCCTGAGGGCAGAGCAGATGACCCAAGACCTCGCTGCTTTTACAGACTGAATCTCTGCCCTCCCTGCACCCACAGCAGAGAGGAGGTCCTCACTCAGAAGCCCCAGGGACTTCTCTGGCTGGGAACAGGGCATGTAGCCTCTCCGAGCACCTGCCCACCGTGCGTCTAGTGGGTGAGTGCTCCGGGAGCTGCTGGTCCCACAGTTTGAGTCCATGCTTTACTTCCGCCTGGACCACCTAGTAGGTCAAAGCCAGGGGCAGTCTGTGCCTGCTCCCCATCTGGCCTGCATCTAGTTCCTGTCTGTGTCTTGAACTGACTGGAGACACAGAATCAAGTGCTTCACAAACTTTCAACACTGCAGTTTGTGTCTGGATTTTGCCTGTACCCTGAACTGCCTGGGGACATAGATCCACTGGACCGGGATTGTCACACCAGTGCAACCCGAGTCTGGGCCATTCACGTGCCCTGAACTGCATGTGCCCTGAAGTGAAATACTGGATCAGACGGTCGGCCATCAGCTGACACCAATACCCCTGTCTGAGAATGAGGATAACTAGATACAAATCAAAAACTAAGTATCACTTCTCAGAGGTCACTCAGGGGCAAACCTGACCAACAGAAAAACTAGGGACACTAGTGATCTTTGCTGTGCAGCTACTGAAGAGGGAAACTGAGCTTTCTGCATCCAGTAACAAACATGACAAAATGAAGAACTAAAACACAATCCCAGAACTCCACCCCAATCAGAACATGTCCAGAAGACATTGACATAGGAGAACGTGGTAAACACATGCCTGAAATAACTGAAATGATTGCAATGGAAGTAAAGAAACAACTCCATAAGGCCATAGAACAGATGGGATCAGATTTGCCAGAATCCCTTTGGCAAAAAGTGAAATAACAGTAATGACGAAAGAACTGCTCAAAAAGTTTGAAGAATAAACATACTAGAAAATAGAGCAAAGGAAAGGGTCAGAAGAGTTCAATGAAAAATATAGAAAGGACTTAGAATGCATGAACAAGATTCAAAGAGACTTCCAGGAAAACAAAGCTGCTATTGAAAGCTACAAAAGCTGCTTGAATGAAGCTGAAGATAGAATCTCAGATTTTGAAGACAGTATGGCACCTAGTGACCGTGAAAGAAAGGATCTCATAACATTAACAAGGATCCAGGAAAAGTCAATTCAACAGCTGCAAGATGAGGCAAAGGCAAGATAATGCATGACTTATAGGAGTCAATGAAACAGCAGGAAGCACCAAAACTGACATAAAAAGATTATTTGCAGAAATAATAGCAGAAAATTCCCAAGCATGGAAACAGAACCTGATATATAGGTAAATGAGGCATTTAGAACTCCAAACAACCACAACCAAAATAAAATTACACCCAGACATATAATAGTCAAGTTTCCAGAACTCCAGCAAAAGAACAAAATATTAAAAGCTGCTAGAGAAAAGAAACAGATTCCCTATAAAAGAAAGTCCATCAGAATCACGGCAGACTTCTCAGCACAAACCATCCAATCGAGAAGAGCTTGAAGTGAAGTATTACAGGTCCTAAGACAGAACAGCTTCCAACCAAGACTGATGTAACCTGCCAAACTATCCCTCAAATTCAACAGAGAAATAAAATATTTTCATGACAAAGAACAATTGAAGAACTTCATGAGAGCCAAGCCAGCATTACAAAGAGTACTAAAAGACATTCTAGACAGAGAAAAATTTGACCGCAATTTCAAGAACAGTAGGAATGAAATGTCAAGAAGAGCAAGCAAGTAAATAGGTAGAAAAAGTAGGACACCAACGCAAGTAAATAACATGACACTGATAAATCAATACATATCAGTTTTATAACTACAAATGTAAATGGCCTCAATTCTCAAAAGAAACAAACTGGCAGAGTGGATTAAAAAACAAAATCCAGCGATATGCTGTATACAGGAAACACATTTAACTGCAAAGGAAATCCACAGACTATAAGTCAAAGGATGGAAAACAATCCTCCATGCAACAGAAACCCAGAAAAAAGCAGAGGTAGCTATTCTGCTTGCAGACAATGTAAACTTCAAACTGACAACAATCAAAGGAGATAAAGAAGGTCACTACATACTACTCAGGGGAAAACTACAAGAGGATGAAATAACAATCATAAATATGTATGCACCAAATATTGAAGCTCCAAACTATATAAGACAAATCCTAACAGGCATGAAAACCCATAAAATTATGTAACACTATTGTAAGTAGGGACCTCAACACCCCATTGACACAAAGAGATAGGTCAACTGGACAAAAAATCAGCAGAGAAATAACAGATCTGAACAAAAGCTGTGAACAAATGGACTTAGTAGATGTACAGAGAGTGTTCCACCCCACAACATAAGAATACACATTTTTCTCAGCTGCACATGGGACTTTCTCTACAACAGACCACATTCTAGACCATAGAGCATACGTACTTAAATGTGAAAGAATTGAAATTATCCCGTGCATTACCTGACCACAGCACAATGAAATTCAAAATTAACAACAAAAGGAACTCCAAAAACTCCATAAACACTTGGAAATTAAATAGCAACCTCTTGAACAACCAATGGGTCACAGAAGAAATTAAAGAGGAAGTGAAAAAATACCTAAAACAAATGAAAATATAAATACAACTTACCGGAATCTGTGGGACACAATGAAAGCAGTCCACAGAGGGAAATTTATAGCAGTGAATTCACACATAAGGAAAACAGAAAGAGAACAAATAAGCAACCTAATGTTACATCTTGAACTTTTAGAAAAAGAAGAGCATGTCAGGCCCAAAGCCCAAAGAAGGGAGAGGATTATAAGGATTAGGGCAGAAATTAATGCAATTGAGACAAACAAAACCCTCAAAAAAATAAATGAATCAAAGAGCTGGTTCTTGAAAGAATGAACAAAATCGATAAACTCCTAGCCAACCTTATCAAGAAAAGCAAGGAAAGAACTCAAATTTATGTAATAAGGAATGAAAAGGATGAAATTACTACAGATTACACAGAAATTCTGATCATTAATACCTACTTTGAAAATGTTTACTCCCATAGGATTGAAAACTCAGAAGAAATGGACAGATTCCTAGATATGTAGGAATTACCAAGGTTGATTCAAGAAGATATCAAATTCCTGAACATCTCAATATCAATTAATCAGACTGAAAGCATGATTACAAACCTACTGACAAAGAAAAGCCCAGGACCTGATGGATTCACAGCAGAATTTTACAGGAAATTCAGAGAAGATTTAATACCAACCCTCCTCAAACTCTTCATTGAAATTGAAAAGGAAGCAGTTCTTCCTAACTTATTTCTGGAGGCAAGCATCATACTGATACCAAAACCAGGGAAAGACCCAACCAAGAAAGAGAACTACAGACCAATCTCCCTAATGAATATAGATGCAAAGATATTCAATAAAATACTAACAAATACAATGCAGCAAATTATCAAGAAAATCATACATCACGACCAAGTTGAATTCATTCCAGGAATGCAAGGTTGGTTCAATATTCACAAATCTATACATGTTATACTCCATATCAATGGAGCCAAAGACCAAAATCATATGATCATCTCAATAGATGCAGAAAAAGCTTTCAACAAGGTCCAACATGTATTTATGATAAAACTCTACAGAAAATAATAATAGATGGTCTTTACCTTAACCTGACCAAAGCCATGTATGACAATCCAACAGCCAACATCATTCTCAATGGACAAAAGCTGAAAGGTTTTACTTTAAAATCAGGAACAAGACAAGGATGTATGCTGTCACCACTCCTGTTCACTATAGTTCTGGAACCACGAGCCAGAGCAATAAGACAGCAGAGAGAAATAAAAGGAATAAGGATAGGAAAGGAAGAAGTAAAACTACCACTATTTGCAGATGACATGATACTTTACATGGAAGATCCCAAAAACTCCACAAGAAGACTCCTTGAATTAATCAACAAATTCAGCAGTGTAGCT
>NW_004955499.1:3675498-3709715 GCF_000276665.1 Chinchilla lanigera | reverse complement strand
GAAATCAGTTTGGAGATTCCTCTGAAAACTAGGTCTAGAGGTCCCATTCAACCCAGCTATTCCCCTTCTGGGTATTTTCCCGTGTCTGAAAACATCACATCACAGTGATATACCTGCACCCATGTGTGTAGCAGTGCAATTTGTAATAGCTAAATTGTGGAAGCAAACCAAATGTCCATCCACCAAGGATTGGATAAGAAAATTGTGGTACTTTTATATAATGGAATATTCCACAGCTATAAAGAAAGATGAATTCGAGGCTTTTGTAGATAATTGGTCACAACTAGACACCATACTTATAAGTGAAATAAATCAGACATGCATGTGCAAGCACCGCATTGTTTCACTAGTGTAAAACCTGAAAGAGTTCATTTAAAGTCGGAGGTATGATAGATATTGTGAAATGGTAGGAAAAAGCTCAATGGTAAAAGGCAACTGGGATGTGGGAATAGAGAAGGGAAAGAAGGAGAAATTATGTATGTTTGTATATACAGGGTAGCTAACATAGTTGTTCTACTGTCTTCTATTTCTTTGCTGAAAGAAACTGTCAATGAGTCCTTGATTGTTTAATAGTGCATGTCTCTATCTGTTTTCATGAGAAACCACTTTGAAGATACCAATATGTAATACAACAAGCATTGTTAATTTCCTGCCACTTTGTTTGTAACTCTGCATTGTCTGTACTGTTCTTTTGCTATTTTGTAAAAGGTTGTCTGTCTGTTCACGTTTTCCTCCTTTTATTTTTAAAATTAAAAAAATGAAAACACAGAAGTCAATGGGCATATCTGTGTTGACACATTATTTTCTGACCTTATCTACAATAAAGAGAAAAATATAGACAGATATTCATGCCATAGAAGGAATGTGAGAATCTTTAGTGAAAGCAAAATTCTGGGATTTTTATTGTATCACCTTCTTTAGGTAACAATATCAAATTTTTAAAAGGTATATTAGTCCATGTTTCCATTACATAATGCTTACATTCCTTTCATGGGGTCCTTACATGCATGTAACATGTCTGAATTCCTTTTTCAATATCTTTCTTTCCCCTCCTCCATTTCTCAATCTCCTCTCCCTTTGAGGAAGCTCTGCATCCCTAATTTCTGTTATGCACCTTTTATTTTTCCTTTTATTTTGGTTTCTAGTATAAAAGAAACCATGCAATACTGAAGTTTGCATGTGTGATTTATTTCAGCTTACATTATGGTCTCAAGGGGCCTACATGTTACTTCAGGTGAATAGCTAACTTTTCAGTTAATATCCGATATTCCCATTTAACTGATGAAGGAATACCGCTACAAGGTCACTGAGTTGCTGAGTGATGTGTAACTCTGTTGATATTGTGATCATTGCACAAATTTGTGTAAGAATATTTCCTCTGCTCCCCTCCAAAGCACATTATTTTCAAGTGTAAAGCTCTTGGAGGCCGGATTCCAGAAGCACAATTTGTGTTTCTTCTCTCTGTGTGTTCACCAAGAGAAAGCTTTGTCTGTTAATTTTGCCTCTGAAAACCAAGTGAAGTACGCTTCCGCTTTCACATTTCCCAGGGATTCCTTTCCTGCTTCTGTTTGCCTGATGAATTCTCTTGGATGTGTGGTTTCTTCAATTCTTAGAGATGCCTTTTCTCAATGCTACTTTAAGCATTACTTTGCAAGCACGGGTGTCCGGAAGGGCAAGCACAAATCACACAGCAAGCACACAGTCACCGCCACCCTAAAATTTATTCTGAAAGGATGCAAATCCTCACATGGGAGCTTCCCCTAATCTTTACATTCTGTGTTTCCCAACATTATTCACAGAAAAGAAGATTTATCATTCTTTTAGGGAATTTGAATTGGTGGGATAACCTTTCCAGGGGAGTCATGAGGACGAAGAATAATACACTTGACAGAGCGCCAGCCTTTCTATCAGATTATCCAAATACCGCTCCCCGAATGTGTTTATTAAATGTCTTTCTCAAGAGTTCTGACATTATGCAAATACTTAAGTTTATATTGAGTCTCAATAAGCATCTCTTTTCACCTAAAAAGGAAAAAAGAATAATTATTCTGTGTATGATGTAAAATTTTACTATTGTGTATTTTTTTAGCCATTTTTGACTTCTTTATTTTCACTCACCTTTTGGTGGGGTGGATTTTATTTTCATCATATTTGGTTTTAATTTCCCTTTCTCTTAGTTCTTGTCCACATTATGCAGTGAGTACATTCATCATTTGGAGGATACGCATGGATAGCACTCCCTTCATTCTTTTTTGTGTCTTCTCTTTCCTTTCCCTCCCATTTATGTCTACCTCTAGGTCCCTTTCTTACTTCAAATGTTCTGTGTCCCTGTTTCCTGTGGACTACCTTCTACTTTGTTCTTGATATTATTTATGCATTGGACTGATAATGTTGTTCATAACCAAACTTGTGATAACTTCTAACTGCAAAAGTCAGCTTAATTAGGGAGTAGTAAATGAGAACAAACAAAACTTCATGGTGCATTATGGATTTTCACATATGATTATTTCAACTATAATGTTAAATATGGATGCAGTGTCAGGATGTGATAGTTTCATAAATACCAATACCATAAGCAGTATCAACTGCATTTCAAAAACACTAACAAAATAATCTCTGTCAGGGAACGCATATTATATTGTAGCTTTTAATTAGATCTGTGCAATGCAATATTCTCTCCTAAGATGCCCACTGTGCCAGCTTGGCTTGTTCTTCTCCAAATGCACATTTGTATTGTGTGAGGTTGACACCGAATGCTTTTGTCTGGGGCTTTGCAACGCTGACGTTGGATTTCGAACGCTATTATATTATCCTCCTGATAATCCGAGAATATTGTTAACTCAATCAAAGAGCTGTATGTGATTTAGGAAGGTGCGCTGTGTATGAAATTCTCCTGAAGGGATATGAGGATAATGTTACAATGTGAAATACGTGATGAGAAATGCAATGGGAAGAACCTTTGGGTGCAAAGTATGGCTTTACTCATAATGTTTTAGGCTTGTAGAAATTGATGCAAGCTTCCAATCTAGAGCCTTACTGCATAGCCCAGGGATAGAGCACTCAGCTAGCACGTGCAAGCCTGGATCTCATCCCCAAGGTCACCAATAACAATAAAAAAATTAGCATTATGTGAACATTCATTTCATTGACAATCACCTATGAGGTTTGAATGAAATGAATACCATGAGTTCGCATCTTCATTAAAATTATTTGACAAGTTAACATAGTAATTTCAGCTTTTTGTAGAAGTCATTAACACAGTGGGGGATATATGAAGGCATGAGTTATATTGGATGCGGTCATGCTTTTCAGGCAGACAAATCTCAGTTATGTATATATATGTTAAATTCTTCACATATGGGGGAACTAAAGGAGGTTGAACAAAAACAGGGTACATTTTTAAAAACAGGATAAAATAGGGTTAACTTTTTATTGTTATGGTAAAATACTGATTGCCATCAATTCCTCTCAGTGTACATCCCTTCACTTTGAGTTCACTTACACCATTGATCTTGCAACCTTCTGAAGTAGCTCTGGAGTCCTCTTTCCTGAGTGTGCCTAGGAGGTCTTTCCAAGTCCCTGTGGATGCTGAGTAGCATCCAGTGGAAAGGCAGATTGGTGGAAATGTGACAGTTTTCTTCATCCATCTCATTCACCCATCTAGCACCTCATGGCTTCTTGATCTGCATCAAAGCCAAAATGAAAGCTTAACATTTTGAATCTGTTCAGGACATCAAGGCAGCCAGGACAGAACAAATAAAGACACTGAACAAAGAAGTTTAGCAAACTATTTCAGAAATCGGAAAGAACAACTCCAAAAGTGTATTTGAAGTGAGAGGGATATTTTTGAGGAGGATTACAGTAACCACAGTGTGTCTGTTAGTATGATAAATTTTAAAATTTAAGTATTCTTACATATTTCAACCATACCTCATATTACATTACTGATGGCCCCAGACCTCAAATTTTAGACTGGTCAATAAAAGGCACATTTGCTTCCTAAAGGAAAAGCTGTTTTCTAACCTGATTTCACAGCAGAGAATTCTGAGTCCATATCCTCTGGCAACAGCTTGGGCAACTGGGGCAAGGCGGCAGCTAAGTAATAACCTCAGGTTATCTCTTTCTTCAATCACTCCAAGTGACACAGATACTGTATTTGTACAGTATTTGCCCACCGCACTTCAAACGCAAAAACTAAGGAAATCTGATGAAATATTGTATGAATCAGCTGTCCTGTTGCTAGACACAGTGTTCAACATGGACAGGTTAAATTACAAGAGGTTTAATTTGCCTCCTGCCTCAGGGGATTCAATCTACGGTTACCTGGCTCTAAGGTGCTACCATCATGGTGAAAGGGTGGTGGGGGAACAGAACTTCCTACTTCCTGGCTGTCAGGAAGCTCAGCAGAGGAACAGTGCCAGAGAGAAAGGGTTGAGGAATAAGATGTGTACTTCAAGACCAAGACACAACCCTAATGTTCTCCATCAGCCTTCCAGGTTCACCCCAAGGCACTCAAGTGGACAAAATCAACCTTAACTGTCAGTCACAAGACTTTCATTTGTTTCGGACAGGGACTGTTCTTCTAAAATGGTTATGTAGCTCAGAATACCAAATTCATACCCATTGCCTGAGGCACGTGTAGGTAGAGAATGAGATGGTTACATAACATCCTCAGGCACTGTTTTCCCACAAACACATGAAATTGAACACCTTTTCACTCACCCAAATACCAGCACAGAAATTAAGAAATCAAGTGAGAATCCATAGTGCCTGCTTCTTTTCCAAGATATTCCCTGGAACACATTACAACTGAGGAAACATTTTTGAAGAAAATCATCTTGATGTATGGACCTTGGAAGGCAGAATGAAATATTTTTATCAAACTATATGGTATTATCTAAGTGATGCTAGCCAGAATTGGCACTTGTAGAAAAAGTCTTCCCCTGGGGATCAAAATGTGTAGTAGGTTAGAAGTAAAAATGCCTTATCTTTAAATATATCCACACTCTAATCTCTGGAACCTATGATTAGGATGTGGCATATAACAAAGATTAATTAAGGCTGAAAGCTAAATTTAGTTTCTTCTCAGCTGACATTAAAACAGTGAGACTGTTGTAAAGGATCTATGATAATTTGTCAGTGTGGTTGCCAAAGTGGAAGTAGGAATCCATAAAGACAAAAATGCCCAATGCAATGTGAGAAGGATTTATATCAAGAAGCCCAAGAGTGCTGGTTTTCAAGAGAGAGAACCTGGACCATGGACCAAAACAATATGGCAGCCTCTGGAGGTTGAAAAGGTAAGGAAACAGATGCTTCAAAACAGCTTCCAGAATACAGTGCAGCACTGAGATTCCCTTTAGCCCGATGAGATTCACTTTGGACCTGCAAAACTCCAGAGTAATATTCTGGAATTAGAATAATGTATTTATGTTAATTAGTTACAGAAACAAAAGGAAACCAAAACAGGTTCCATGGTCAATTTGCCGGTAGGAGCAAGTGAAGGTTCCCTTTACAATGTTCGTGAAACTCCTACAATAATCGCCTAAGATATAAAGGGACATAGTAATGGGATGTCAAGGTGAGACCTGTATTCATCCTAGAGAAACGAATTATAAATTGATCTGGGAAATATTGTACAGACTTTTGCCAGCACTTTGATCTTAGTGGACTGAACTGTATTTTTCTCTCTGTATCTGTGATTAAATAATGGTGTCCTTATGTAACCCATGTCCCAAATCATGCTTTTTCACATAGATATATACAAACGGGTTTCAAAAATTCCAAGCTCTTTTAAAGGAAGGGCTCCAATATGATAATAAGTTTCTTTCCCTAGATCCAGGAAACTAACAAAAAATGTTACCATTGGAGGAATTACCTACTGTGAAGTATTGCCTGTAAGTAAGGGTACAAGAGTTTCTTTATACAAAGTTTACAAATATTTTCTCACACTTTAGTGGTAATTTCAACAATCTAATGAAAATTTGACCTTACTCTATGGATAGTTCTAGTCAGTCCCCATTGAGTACTGGGACTTCATCATGACTTAATGATTCAATAATTGTAACTTGTGAGGGTGACAACAGCTTTATCAGCTGTGAGCTTTCATCAGAAGATTTTGTTACTTCATAAACAGATTGTAGGAAGATTCACATTATAGTACTACTTATGCTGTGATCCATTGGACATCATTAAAATGATGAGCAGATCTATTCCCTTGGGAGCATTTGTTTGTTTTTTTCTTTCTATAGGACAGAGAGTGGTGATTACTTGGGTTTCACGTCACTGGGATAAAATACCCAGCACTCACAGTGTAAGTAGGGAGAGATTTAATTTGACTTATTGTTTCAAGGGATTCGGTCCATTAATGAACAGCTCCAAGGCAGATCCTTCATGACAGAGGGGCATATTAAAGGCAAGCTACTTAGTCCATGGCACGTTGGAAGAACAGGGGACAGTGCTAGAGAAGAAGAACTAGGAGGCCAGGTATGGTACCCAAAGTCATATCTTTATGAGTCACCCAGACACAGTCAGACATGCTTTACTAATCCCCTTTAATAGCACTAAATCCCATCAATTTAATACAATAAAATCCAATCACTGCAAAAATAATCAGGATACATAATATAAGTATTATTCTATTACTATACCTCTGCAATTTTTTCACATCATGCACAGCTTTAGGAATTTGTAGTATACACTATGGATTCACATCCCTTTTGACTATTAACTTTTCAGTTATTTGATATGTTTTGATTTTATATATATATATATATATATATATATAAAAAACTCAACTAGCAAAGGAATATTTTCTGCATAAACTCGTTTGAATTGCAAATATTTTAAAGAAAAAATGCCTTTAAGATATTTACTGAGGATCAGAACTCACCCTATCTTAACTGTAATGTGTTCAGAACATGCACATTAACCTTCATTTGGGGAAGGTCATCTCCCAAGAAACCCTACTGATGACAAAGACTTTACTATTTTGTGGAATTTTATAAATTTTCTAGTGAAAGTTGAAAACAGAATGGTTGTTTAGATACCAATTTGTACCACTTTAAAGTCCAAAAATAGTTAAAGTAAATCAATGAATGTTGAGGAGCATATTTATTCCCATTCTAAATAAAACTTAGATACATTTTTATCTATTTTATACAAAGATAATCCAAGTTTTAAATAAGTGAATTTACAAACTGAAAACATATCTGGCCGAGTTTCCAAATTTACAGTGTAAAATCGGCTTCTGCACTGCCTGAAAATTAGTATCTCTTTTTCTCAGCACAATATACAAATTTTGCAAAAATATCAATACCACTGAGGATATGTTTAATTGGTAGAATACATTTCTAGCATTTATGAGGCCCTGGATTCATTCCTCAGGATCAGAAACAAACAGAAGACAAAAAATGTCAATGAAATCCTAAAGTCCCAGGACTTTAGTCTAAGGACATGTATATATGTCCTTAGTGATTAATATATTATTTTCTTCTATGCTATTAAACACTGTTAAAAATCTACCAAGAATCAACCACTACTTTGATTTGAGAATATGAGGCCCAAGATGCATCTGCAAAGATACTACCTGAAGTGTTCCAGTTGAGAACATATCTTTGGAGAAGTTCACACCTCTTGGTGGGTGAGGAAAAATATAGATGACTTCAAAGTTTTAAATTGAAATATCTAGTATCTCAGTTTGTAGGATAGAGTGATTAGTGTTTGGTTCACTGGCACTGATGATGTTAGGAACATAAGATAGTAGTGATGTCTACCAAGGTTCAAAAATAATAGTAGAGGGGCTGGGGATTTAGCTCAGCGGCAAAGCGCCTGCTGGCAAGCTCAAGGTCATGAGTTCGGTTCCCGGTACAGGAGAAAAACCAAAAAAAAAAAAAAAAAACCGAAAAAACAAAAAAAAATAGTAGATAATCAGGAATAGGATGGACAACCCATCTCACACAGAATCAAAAATATATGGAGGTTCACTCTTTGATTCCACAAAGGATTAAATGTGAATTCACTTTTTTATGTACTTTTCTACACTTTTGATGGTAATTTCCTCTTCCAGAGTGGAAGACATGGCATGATGCTTACATAAAGGAAATGTGAAATTTACCACTACTAAATGTGTTGATATCTGTCTTACGTAAATGGAGGTATGAGGGCACACCAGAGGACTGAGGCTGTGGTAAACATCAGATTTTATTCACCTACATAGAGGCAGGCTGACAGTGGATGATATCAGCAGCTATTTAGCGGTGAGACTGGGTATATAGAGGAGTTTTGGATTGGTGTTGGAATTTCAAAGTGTCCGTATGAAGTGTTGGAAGTCACAGCTTCACATACACTCATTACAGGTGCGTAGATAGAATTGGCACCAGATCTGGTCCTAAATGTCTTTATTACCCTTACTTCCTGTTTACCAGGAGCACCCTATTATTTCCTATTGTTTACAGAGGGCAGCATAAGGTCATTCAGGTCCCTCTCAGGTTGAGCTTGACAACTGCAGATTGTAACAAGGCAAAATAGCCAATTAGGAAAGAGAAGAGTATCTGAAGAAGATACATTCTGGGCTTTGCTGTTCAATGTCCTGACAGAACGTGAGAATTTCAAGTGAAAAATAACACTGAGAAATTTATAAGCTGAAAGAATAGATCTAAAGCTAGTGGAAGAGACAGACAGTGGATGACTAAGTTACCTGAGGTCATATTAATATTTCATAGGTCAAGAAAAGAAGAGAAATCCTCAAAGAAAAGTTAAAATTAAAAATAGCGGTATCCAACATGCATATAACCAATAGAAGTGAAGTATCTGGATGCCTGAAGAAACAAAGATGAAAATGACAGTGGCTGTGATAGTGGTATCTATCTATTTATCTGTCTGTCTATCTATCTACATATCCATCCATCCATTCATTTATGCATCCATCCATCCATCCATCCACAAAACAAAGTGATTAGTGAATCCATTCTCCATAGTGTGATGTTTTCAGAAATAAGTTTCATAAATAAGTTTTTATTAACCACCTATATCAATAAGCCAACACATGAAAATGAAAGCTGGAAATGCTGTAGTTTTGAAAAGGCTGAGGTATTATATTAACTGGCAAAACCTGGAAAATTTGAAGAACTGAATAGAGAGAAGGTACATAATTAGATTCCATGTGGAGATCCAAAACTGTAAAAACCCAACTACTGAAGAAAACATCATTTAAAATAAGCTCACTGGTTCTCAGAGTCACTTTCTCCTCATCAGTAAATGATACCCAGTTTCCATAACTTAAAGGAGAAGAGGTTTATTTTGGCTCATGGTTGCAGAGGGTGTAGTCCATGGTAAGTTGCTCCAAGGCAAGAACATCATGGCCTACAGGCTTAGAGAAAGAAAGATGCTCACATCACGGTGTCCAGGAAGCAGAGAGAGAAGGGAGGAGCTGGGACAAGAACACACACTTCCAGGTTACACCCCAGTGACCACCTCAGACTAGGACTCATCTTTTCTAGCACATTGAGTTATGAACGCACAAATGGATCAATCCACTGATGTGATTAGAGCCATTGTGATCCAATCACCTTTCCAAACCCCACCTCTGAGTGCATGAGATGTTGGCAGTCTTTTTTGTTTTTCTTTTTTTGTACTGGGAATCAAACTCAGGACCTTGTGCTTGCCAGGCAGGCGCTGAGGTACATTCTTGTCTCCTGGTGGTCATCCTTGAGCTGAACCGTACCACTGGTTTAATTGAAAAATTCTTCTGAATCATATGCTCAATGTGAGAGTTTGGTGTGTAAAAAATATCAGCTGATCTTAAACACAGCAATGACAGCAACAACAGAAACTGCACCATATCAGAGAATGAATTTTCACTGCAATGTTTAACTGCAAAGTGCATTGCTACCTTTCATTACAGGTTGCACATTTAACAGAGGAATTGTTGGAGAAAAGATTCCAGAAGCATCCAATCAGAGAGGACCAGAGACCAAAATCACTTTTCTTGGGAAATACTGGAAAAATATTAGTAATATTCAGTCTACAATAATAGAAGTCTAGGTACAGTATTTTCACATATTTGATTCATGATTACCTGCATTTCTAAGAATTGTTACTCCTAAAAAAATGCTGACGGAGAGCTCACTGATGCACAGAATGAGGTAAAGTGTGCTTAATGAGTGAGACCATGCCTCAGCAAGTAAGGAATTACAAGTAAGGAGATGTTTCAAGAAAGATTTCACACTGATTTTTTAAGTATTTCCTTGAACATATGTAATTACAGAACTTCTTGCTGCACTGATGTCTCTTTAATCTCTCTCAGTCATTCTCTCCTATTTCTCTCTGTTCGTATCTCTTTGTATCTATCTATCCATCTATCTATCTATCCACCTATCTATCTATCTATTGACCATCTATCTACCCATCCATTAATTCTATCTATCTATCTATCTATCTATCTATCTATCTATCTATCTATCTATCTATGTGAATATCTATCTATTTATGTACCCATTCCATCTATCTATCATCTATCTTTCTATCATCTATCTTTCTATTTATTTATCCATTCCATCTATCTATCATCTATCTATCTGTCTATTCCATCTATCATCTATCTATCTTTCTATCTATTTATCTCTGTATCTATCATCTATCTATCTAAATATCTCTCTATTTATTCATTCCATCTATCTATCATCTATCTTTCTATCTATCACCTATCTATCCATTCCATCTATCATCTATTAATGTATCTACCTATGTATCTCTGTATGTATTTATCTAAATATCTATTTATTTATCCATTTCATCTATCTGTCATCTATCTATCCATTCCATCTATCTATCATCTATCTATTTATCTGTCCATTCCATCTATCTATCATCTATCTATCTCTGTGTCTCTGTATCTATCTATCATCTGTTTAAATATCCATCTATCTATGTATCCGTTCCATCTATCATCCATCTTTCTATCATCTATCTATAATCCATTCCATCTATCTATCTTCTGTCTTTCTATCTATCTATCATCTATCTATCCATTCCATCCATCTTTTATCTATCTATCTATCAATTCTATCTATCTATCAACTATCTATACATCTATTATCTATCTATCTACCTATCATCTCTCATCTTTCATCTGTCTATCTATCTATATCTGTTACCTACTTATGCTTTTCCCTCTTAATTCATTGCTATCCTTCTTTGTTCTACAAATCCTCAATTCTGAAAATCAGCCCAGGAATCTTACCTCTTGACTCAGATTTTTACCACATAATTATAGCGTTTGTATGATCTTGTCATATTCTTTTTTCATTTCTTTACAGTACTGCATATAAAATCCACAGACTTAGTCCTATTTTCAAAAAAGTTATTTGAGACAGGGTTTTCCTAAGTTGCTAAATTGTCCAAGCTGCCCTCGAACTTTGTATGTTGCTGGGTCAGCCTCCCGGAGTTCAGGGATTAGAGACATGAGACACCAAGTTGAGAGATGTCTTTTTCTCATGTCTCATGTTCACTAATTTTCAGTGTCAGATACTCAATTTCCATTTGCTTTGTAATCCATGATTACCATAAATTTGATTAAACTCTTTTCAGCATCTGCCAATTTATAACAATATACTCAGTGCCTTTGGCAGCTTAATTTTCTAATAGTCTTATCACGGTTTTTAAAATTTTATTACTTTCACCAAGTTAATCATAATCAAGTTTATAAAATGATTACTTACTTTTCAAAAGATAAATTTCTTACTGAAGAAATAAACACCCTTTTCATCATACTCATGTTTATTCAACAATAAATTCTCACAGGAGAATTACTACTAAAAAGTAAAAATCTCCAAAGATAAAATCCTTGCCCCTAAAGCACACACATACACACACACACACACACACACACACACACACACAGGATAATTACTCATTCTGAAAATATTGCAGTTGTCAAAAGAACCAATAATCTCCAATTTTGGCTTCTGAAAAAATATTTCAATGGAAAGTTTGAAGAGAGAAACACAAATAAAATGCATTAGAATCTTAAGAACACAAAATTATGTTACTCAAAAAGCTCCACTCTTAATGTGTTAAGTGATTAGTAATTATATAGTAGATGGAAAGAAAAGAAATATAACTGATTAAATTTGGAGCAGTCAAGTTTCACGTACCTTGGCTATAGGCTAGAATATTGTCTGACTCCCCACATAAAAACCAATGCAAATAAGACCCCAGGAAATTACATAGAGGAGCATTTACAGCAGATAAATTTGCAAAGGTATATTTGCCAGATGATTTTATATTAGGTTTTCAAAAATCACAGCATCTTTTTATGGCTTCCACAATTTTCCCTCCTTCTATATTCTCTTAGAAATCTAGGAAGCCACTCAGAAGGCTGAGGCAGGAGGATTGTTATGAGTTTGGGGCAAGCCTGAACTGCAGAGCAAGACCTGGTCTCAAAAAGTCCAAAACAAACAAACAAAAAAAAAAACAGAAAAAAAAAAGAAAGATGAGAAGCCACCTAGGCCAGTTAGGATCACAATGTTAATTTTCCATTTTATTGAGGAATATTTTAAATATCTACCATATAACATTTAACTATGATAATAATATTCATGGCAAAGAAAACTTATTTTAAAACAAATGGTGGTTACAAAATGCTACTAACCCTGGCAAGTCACCGCAGTAAAATCTAAAAGGCAAGCATCATTAGAAATACGTAAGCATTCTTAGAAACACAAAGTTATCAAGAAACATGATCTTATTCTGAATTTACTTCTCATCAGTACCTTCAAAGAAGGAACATGACATAATAAATTTATATTTACAGACAGACATTTTTATTAGTGTTGCTTGTATTGTAATTACTATTCCAGACACCTACTTATTTGATCTTCTTACTTACTATTTATACATCTGTGAATATGTTTATTATTTTATTTCTCAAGATGGATAATCTTGTATGTATGTGAAATGAAATATATAACTTCAAAGAAGGCTAGTGTGGAAAATTTGTGATTTAAAAAAATAGAAATGCATATCATTAATATTTAAGTCAAATTGTAAAATTGGTGCCTGTTCATTTAATATCCCAGCACATTTTTATGGATGAGAGGAGTAATAAAGTATTATTCAACAGTCTTTCAAATTAAAACAAAGATTAAAGTCTTATAAAAGTTAATAGAGAATTTAAATAACATAAAATAACTTATAAATTACTTTCTCTTTCAGTAAAAAGAGAAAAAAATCAACAAAGCCAACGTTTTAACAAATTTTGTTAATCATTTATTACAAATATAAATTATACAAGGTTATTTTCTGTCCCCCTTTAATATAAAAATTATATATATACATTTCACAAAATGACATATGTTGCTTGGAACTCTATTATTTATATTTCCTAAATCTTTATATATGTATATTTCATAAAAGACTCATCTGCAAAGCAATTTAAATTTAAGCTAGAAATCTAAAGAATGAGAAAAAAAATCTTTGAAAATAATTTCAAGCTCTTACCCACAGGTTAAGAAATGTACTCATTCCATCAGTTGATGGGCATTTGCCTTGTTTCCAAGATTTAGCTATGACGAATTGTGCTGCTATAAACATGGGTGCACATATATCACTGAGGTAGGATGATTTTGATGCTTGTGGAAAATTACCCAGAAGGGGAATGCTTATTTCTTGTGACCAATTTTATATGCTTATATCTGGTAATCTGAACAACTACTTTGAAGATAACAATATGCAATATAACAACCATTGTAGATTTCCTATCATCCTGTTTTGAAATTCTGTATCATTTTTAATGTTTTTTATTTTGTTATTCTCTTAAAAATGAAGCTGTAAAGAAAATTTTTAAAATGTATTGAATTATCAACAACTTTTTAAAACACACAAGAAAAGGGGCTGGGGATTTAGCTCAGAGGCACAGCGCCTGCCTGGCTAGCGCAAGGTTGTGAGTTTGATTCCAGATACCGGAAAAAAATAAATAAATAAAGCACACAGAGATTCTCACATAACCTAATAACTGATTTTTGTTAGGCAAACTCCTTGTGTCTGAATGTAAATACATTTGTAGGTTAGAGTCTGAATGGTTCCTAGCTTTTTAGAAGTAATTAATAATTTGCATCACAGTGGTATGTGTGAGCTCTGCATGACTGTAACAAAGTATCTATGAAAATTGACCTACAAACAGGGAAGATTGTTGTGGCTCACAGTTTGGTAGGGATCAGTCCACGGCCGGTTTTCTCTGTTGCTCTGGTGGCTGCAGTGATGCAGCTCATTGTGACGGAAATACATGCTTCAGCAGAACCACTTGCCTCATGTCCAGATATAATCCACAAGTCTTTCATCTGTGATCAAAAAGGAATGAACAGGAAGCTGAGGTCTCCATATCTACCCCAAGATATGCCCCTAGAGAGAAAACTTCTCTCCACTAGGACATACTCTTTAAAAGTCTCTTCTCCTCCAAATAGTATCACTTTGCGACCCAAGTCTTCCCAAGACTTGAGAGAGAATTCCATACCCAAACTAACACAGGAATCTTTATCTTGAATTCATTTCCTCTTCTCACTTTCTATTACTCTTGCATTTTAATTATAAGATCACTACTGATAACTGGTCACCACTGCTAACTAATATTCCTGAGACCTTCCATTCTTTATACTTTCTGTAAGAGAACACAGAAAAGTGGATTCTGTTCCTTTCAGCTGACCACATAAGCAGTGACTTAGGGCTGATTCATTTGATATCTTCTGTACTTAAAAGCTCTTCTTGCAATAGGGCCATCTACTCAAAGCAGAAGCAGAATATAGCACTACTTAATGATACTCTATGCACATTTCTGCTGTATTTATATAAATGTTCTTCAACCTTAAGAAACAGTCACAAAAAATACTCTGATGAAAGTTGGCAAACTATACCTTTCCCTTCATAGTGTCTTGTTTGACTGCACCACATGAAAATATTTTCAAATCACCTTCTCTGTCCTTCACCTTCAAAAATCTCCAGTATCGTGAATAGCAAGTGATTCAAAGCCCATGGATGTTTATGTTATACCCACCTCCAGCTTATCTTCTTGTCCATTAATAATGCATGGCAACTCTAAACTTGCACTTGGTATCAAGAGGTAAGACATGACATAAAACAATAATGTCTTCATTATTTATATTTAACAACATCTTGCTACATGTTAGATTATGTTATAAATCAATATATAGTCCCCTTGATTGCAGGTTGACCAGTACTCTCTTTTATTTTCTCCAGAACTTAGTTGACAGGGTGACTATCCATTTATTTGCTACTCTCAGCTATTTGGAACTGATATAAAATTCAGAAGGTCCAGCTCACTTTCAAATAAAAACCAAGTGACTTTTCCATATTTTCAACCATTCCAACAAATCAAGTATTTTGTAAGCTTATACAATGAATAACTTCTAAGTGTGATATTCTACAGTATGACATTTGAAGGGGGGAAAGAAAAATAAACATTGAATTTTTGATAAATTGCAGGTCAAAGGGTGAGAAAAATCAAATCATCCTTAGTGACTAGACTGGAAAAGGTGACACCTGTTATTTTCCTTGGATGTTCTGAGCTTTGTTGGTGATAAAGGACTGGAAAGGAAACTGATAAATTGGGGTTGCTCAAGAGGGGACCCTGTTCTTCCTAATTTATCACCTTGTCTTTAAAAAGAACAGAAACACACAGTGGGAGATCCTGCAGTAAGGTCCTCCTGTACAATCTATCCACATAATACCGAAAAGGGTATGACCATAATCCACAAGTCTTTTATCTGTGATCAGTTCTCTGAAGTCCTAGTCCTTTTGCCTAAGAGCTAAGCATGCCAGCATGTTTAGAAAGAAAATCCAAAGCAACATTTAATTTTTCAGAAACCTAACACTGAATGTGTTGGCATCAACTCCTGTATAATAAAGTATGACCTGTTAATCTGTTTTCCACTGGAATAAAATTGAAATATCATAGCCAAATATTGATCTATCTTATGACATGCTATTGTTATGAAGGTATATGTGGGATATATCTTTGTGTAGTGTGTCATCAGTCAGGTCCAAATTCCTCAAATAGAAAGGGATTTGGACAAGCTTTCTTTGCCTTTACACTGTTGGATATTTGAAAAGTAAAACGTCTTTTATAGTGCTAAGAGGATGTCCTGAGAAATGTAGGTTATTTAGGATCATCTCTAGGCTCTACCTACTAGACATTAGTAGACTCTTCCTCCAGCCAAAACTGTCTCTAGTCATTGCCAAATATCCCCCCGGGTTGCACAGTGCTACCCAGTCAACTCCATCTCTTACCCAAATAAGATGCACTGATTTAAACCTGGCTACATGATAGGGTAGAGCCAGTATAAGTCAAAGACTGGAGATCCCTTTCCAAATACATTGCCCTGTATAAAACTCAACATTTTCCCCAGTATCCTTTGGGGTGAACAATTTAAGTCCAAGTTTCTTGATATCAAACAGTTTCCACAAATCATCCCAAAGTCAGACCATTTTGCACGGCAACAAACACATCCATCAAATCACAGAACATTTCTCAGTCTACAGTGTGACCATTCAAATTTTCTGTAGGCACAAAGGTCGTTCCAGCGAGAGATTTCTGGTGGCCACAAGTAAGAAGCAAACCTCCACCATAGGCTACTCCTTTTGTGTTTTGCCCAAGTGAAACTTCATTTATAGAAAATCCACCACAGTTTGTATAATAAAGCCTGGACTGTCATCAGGCTCACTTTAGCAATCCCACCAGGCATTGTGCTGCCCAAGGGCTACTTAGACTCCAAATAGCATTTGAACAATCTAGTAGTAGCCATTAGAATGCCCAGCCATATCAATAATGCTGACATTTTCCCCTTCAATCCCCAATTCATGAGAGCAGGGAACCTCATTGTTAACAGAATAGGCAGAAAGTATTGACTGATTGGTTGGAATAATTATTCTTTAATATCCCCCATGATAGACTAATCAAAGGACTCAAAATATTTCTTTGAGACACTTACGGAGCAGGGAAGGTTTAAATTGACTTAGAATAAAACACTCTTCCATTGTAACGGAGATAATCTTGCACAGCTTAATCCTGCTAATATCACTTGCGCTGTAACACAGAAGAAATTATGTAAATGACTTGTGGGTATAAGAAGAAGCCTTTAAAAAGAACACAGTAAAAGTGGCAAACGTTAATGACAATATAATTCATCTGAAGTTGATCCAGCCAGCTGCCAAGCAGCAAAATTTACATTGGTTTATAATGGAATCAGAGAAGCAAAAATCTCTTTAAAATTTAGCTATCTTATAAAATTATGAAATTACTTGGCATGAAATAGAGAATGACAAATGTTTAGCATTTTCACAGTAAGAATAGTATGAAAGCATTTATCTCAAAAATACATTTTGTGAAAAGGGAATTTGTTTTTATGGAGAGGTTTGGAGTACAGCCGGGTTTATTTTTAGTTGCATAGAATACTACGGTTAGGGCCTGGGGATTTAGCTCAGCGGCAAAAAGCGCCTGCCTGGCAAGCGCAAGGTCGTGAGTTCGGTTCCCGGTACCAGAGAAAAACCAAATAAAAAAAAAAAAAAAAGAGAATACTACGGTTAAATTATGACTGAGAAATTAACAACATTTTGGGTGACTGCATTTATAAAATATTAGGCTATTATGGAAATTTGCTTCTGAGCTGAATAATGGAAGATTGTATCTTATCTATCCAACACATAGGGATGGTTACAATATTTTACTTATTTTTTTTTTTAGTTCAGCTTACTCTGCCTTTCCATACTTCATCTGATACAGAATAGATAAAAAATAATATCATCTGGGGCAAAAAGATTTTTAGTTGGTGTAAATCTTAGCAAAAAGCTAAATTGTCAAACTGCATTACTTCAAGGAGAAAATGAAAACATTCTGCACTTTTATGTAAACTGAGACTACCTGAAATATCTAACTAGTATTTAGTTTGACAGATACCAAGAATTTACATGAAATACTTGGCCAGTGCTTATAAGGAATGTGTCAGCTATCAAATTAATTATAGAGTGATATTTAATTTTCACAGACAAATTTCTTGATTTCTAGATAATAACTTAAGCAGCTTCTCTCTTGATTGGTTAAAGCAACCATCACAGGTTTCTCTGTGTGGTGGGTAAGCTGGATTTGCTTGGTTTGGGAGCTGCCTGGGAAATTAGTAAAGGTACACTTCTAGGTGAGTCTGTCCTTAGGAAATATACCTGGTCATTGGTCTCTTCTGTCTCACTCGCTCACTCGTTTCTGCTTCCTGGAAGCAATAAGTTGAGCATCTTTTGTCCACCAGGGCTATCCGTCGTTATGTTTTTGCCTTGGAACCAAAATACCATGGACTGACTCTCCCGAAACTGTAAACCCAAGTAAATGTCTCCCAGTTTGAATTGCTAATGTTGGGCGTTATGTTTCAGTGGTGGAAAAGCTGACTAATACACTCCTCATCTTCAGAAGATGTAAGTCTCAGCAGGGCATGTGGTGGGCACATGCTGGTACTCTTAATACTGTGGGAGATGATTTACGAGAGCTGGACCCAGATAAGTTAGTGTCCTTGTAATATCCTGACTCAACAGATGACTGAGTTAGCTTCACTGTCTCAACTGTAAGATTAGCTATAAGAAACAAACGTACATGAGGCTGGGGATATAGCTCAGTGGCTTAAGCACCTGCCTGGCAAACACAAGGTCATGTGTTCAATCCCCAGTACCACAAAAAAAAAAAAAGAAACATACATTACTTTAATGAAAATTATAAATAGAAATTATATGACTAACTCATGAGATCAAATTGTATATGAATACATTACAAATTAGGCATTAGAAAATTAAAAGGACATTATGTAAAACCATTGAAAAAGCCCTAGAATCCATAAGGATACATTGAACAAAAATTCACAAGTCCTACAATGAAAATTTAAAAACAGTATTGGAAAATGCATTGCAAAACAGAATAAATCAGAGATTTAGCTAGTGGTAGAAGGTAACATAAAAATTTTTGACTAGAAATTTTTCTAAAATTGAAGGCAGGAGTGGTGGTACATATTTTGAATCCTAGCACTTGGGAAGCTGAGTCAGGAGAATTCCAATTTCGGCCCACCTGGATTGCATATTGAGGCTTTATCTTTTCTGTGTGTATGTCTTTTTGAGACATGGTCTAGCTTTACAATTTAGGCTGGTCTTGAACTCACTTTGCAGCCCAGAGTGGTCTCAAACACACAACAATCTTCCTGCTTCTGCCTCCCAAGTTTTGGGATTATAGACATGTGCCACCATGCCCAGTCTTGAGATAGTACCTTAAAAATAAATAAATAAATAAATAAATAAAATAATACCTGTGAGTTGATTTTCATCATCAAAATATGTGTATTTTTTTAAGAAATTAATAGCTAGGTTCTAAGATGCATATAGAAATCTAAAAAAACAAGGATTATCCAAATATTTTCAAAGAAGAGTTTGGGGCACAGTGGTTTGTATTTTCACATATGAGGATGTAAATTTTACCTACAATGAATATAGAGTTCAGGAATAGCAGAATTGAATATATATACACTAATGAAAAAAAAAAACAACTCTACTTATATGTGCTCGTATTAAAATATTTAGATTTTTGTTTGTTGATTTTTGTTGTTGGTGTTTTAAGACATTGTATCACAAAATAGTTCAGGATTACCTTGAACTTGCAGAGGTCCTCCTGCCTCAGCCTCTTGAGTGCTGAGATTACAGGTGCATGCCACCACAGCCATCCCTAGAATATTATTTTTTGAGGAAGGTACTTACAAATCCATAGATGGAATCTCTATAATATAAAGTATTTCTCCTTTGAATCACTATGTAGGGGGAGTAAAGATCTATACTTCACAAATCCTATTCTGGGTAGAGTGGGGTTCTAAGTTTCAAAACTAAAACAAAAATTCTAGAAATTTAAAGTGAAGAAAAACTTTACGACCTCATCTAAAACAGTGTTATTTAATGTGCACATAAAAAATGTAAGGAAAGACAGCATATCATTGGAGAATATTACAAATAATGAGCCAGCACTTGGGAGGCTGTGGCAGGAAGATTTCCATAAGTTCAAGGCCAGCCTAGGCCACACAGTCCCTCATGATGCAGACCTCCATTTTCAGCACTTTGGGAGGCTGAAACAGGAGGATCACAAGTTACTGCTCAGCGTGGGAAACTCAGCAGCTTAGTGAATCTTGTCTCAAAATTTAAAAATTAAAAAAGTTAAAAAGGACCATAGATGTAGCTCAGTGCAGATGCCCTGGGTTTAAGCCCTCCGCCCCATAAAAGAGATGGAAATGGAAATTCTGAAGTAAGCAAAAATGGAATTAAAATTGTACACCCACCAAAGTGGTTAAAGTGAAAAAAAGTAAACAAAGAAAACCCATGTCGAAAATAAACAGAACCCCAGCTTCTCCACAATGTCCCTGAAGGCTGTGGGAAATGTGGATGACTCTTTGATGAGACCCACGCAAGCTGACTGCTTGCATTCCTACCATGGAAGCCAAAATTCTGTAGTCAAACTGTGGTGTCCACGGCAGTTTGATTGTCCACCAAGGTTACAGAATTCAACCATGTTCATATCCTTCCTATAACAGGATGAAATACTTTGCATGCTATGTTTAATGCACACCCTATCAGATATTTTCAATAGTCTGTCAGTCTTTCATAATGCCAAATATGATCTACATGTCATATGAATTGTTATCCTGCATTGTTCAGAGAACATGGCTACAAAAATAAAGTCCATATGTGCTCGATAAAGATGCAATTTTATTTCCCAATGTGTACGCTGCACAACTGGTTGAAATCGCAATTGCAGAATGTATAAATACAAAGGGCAAACTCTATGTCCATTTGTTTACACACACATGCGTATACACACAGAGAGACACACCTGTTTCATAATGTTTATAACAGCTGTACATACAATTTCTAAAATATAGGAACAGAAGCAACACTAGAATCAATACAGGATATTGTGGTTCTCTATGTAAGTGAAGTTCTACAGAATGGACAGGAATATCCTATTGGGACATTCTACATGGAATTATTAACATATAAAATGAAGCTTTACATTTAAGAAATTATTATAGTAAAAGACACATTGTCACTTACACTACTGAACAAATTATCCTTCAGTTTGAACACACATCCCATCTTCCTCTGCACTTTCTGCAACAGTTCTGGATATCTCTTTCCTGAGTGTCTTTACCAGGTATGATCAAAACACAATGACTGGTGCTGGAAAATACTATCCAATGGAAGAACAGGCACCTGAAAACATGACCCTTTGTCCTCACTCACTTTATTCACCACATCTGGCACTACATCACCTCTCTATCTTCCCCAATGTCAAAATGACCACCAAAGCTAAATATTTTGCATGGATTCAAGTTACTGAGGCAATCACAACAGCACACCTAAAGACACTCACAAATGAAGACTTCCAGAGTGGCTGCAGGAAGTGGTGAGACCAATGGGACAAGTGTTTTTCAAGCAAAGGGGAGGATACTGAGGGGAGTTAATGCCAATTTGTCTGTTATTAAAATAATTTTTAACATAAACACTCACCATAGCTTTTGACCACACCTTGTACAGCACAGTTTAATGTCACTGACACAGTGTCAACAAGAAACATAAAGCGAACATGTTGAATGATTCAGTTTACACAGAATTCCTGCTCCACACTGGAGAATGATTTGTTGCTAATGTCAGAATGGTGATTTCTTTGGAAGGAAGCTATGCTCACCACTGTATTACCAACACTTGGTGATTTCTTTGGAGAAGAAATAAGTTGTAGAAGGGGATTCAGCCTACTGTACGCTTCTAAATTTGTACTAATTCTTATCATGGTATCTCGATCCTGTTCCTATCAACAAATCCAACGTTATTCTGAGATTTATTTCATTTCTTTCAATCACTTGTATAGATTAATAGACACTCACTAAAATATCTATTACCACACTATAACAACCATATGCATACATAAACATTTGCGTATATGAATAAAGGCAGATTCAGCAAAATATTTCTTTTTTTAGGTTTTATTTTAAAGAGAGTAGTAAATGAGAAAAAAAAAAAAAGGACAATAGCAACATACCAGCATCACAAACATAAACAAACTGAAGCAATAACATTTAAAGTGAAGCAAGGTTTCAAGACAAATTAATATGAATTCACAGTGATTGTTATATTACATACTGTTATCTTCAACTACGTTGCTCAGATTACCAGATGTAATAATGGAAGATTGTTCCAACCATTAAAGAGAATAAAAATAATTATTAGAAACAAAAACTAGAGGTACTACAGAGTTTCACTACACAAGATGGTAGGAATTCACCACGGTAGTTCGATTGCGTATTGTTGCCTTCAAATCAGTTGCTCAAATTACCAGATATAAGCATGCAAAAGTAAGGAATGACTGGGATGAGGGGAAGAAGAAAAAAGAAAGAAGGAAGGCAATATATATATCTAAATTTTTACTAATTCTTATCATGGTATCTCGATCCTGTTCATGTCAACAAATCCAACATTATTCAGAAATTTGATTTCTTTCAAACAAATATATATATATATTATATATATTTTATATATGTTTTAAATATATACTTTAAATATGTATTTTAAATATACAATTGTATATATTTTTTTATATATATAATAAGAAAACTACTTCTAATCTCATCTCTCAGAGTCTACTTGTGTTTTTCTTCAGTGTTATAATTTTCAAAGTTGTATAACACACTCTTTTGAGTGTATAATTTTTAAATGTGTAAGGAGAGTGGTTACAACAATAAAATCACAGCCAGATTTTCACAGCATTGCATCATAATTTATTTTTTATTTCATTTCCCTGAAAGACCTGAGCTGGGTAACAGTTGGGTTCTTGTTTTACCAGTGAAGTCTTCTACTGTGAACAATATAATCAGTGCAGAACTTGGTACACAGCTCCAGAAGGCAGTTGAAGAACACAAATTTATTTCATTTCCATATCGACTACCAGTTCACTCCTCTGTTCTCCTTTTAGGCAGCTTTTAACCTTTCCCTTCATCACATTTGAATCCAGTCCCAATACATTGTTACAGAGAGCCCTTCCCGGTCCTTGTAGAAGCCCAGGAAGTGTATGTTTTTAATCCCATGAAAAGTCATTGGAATTCAAGTGTGTTAATTTCAATCTACACTGAGGCATATTCGTAGCTATGGGGAGCCAAAAGGTCCCAAGTCAAGCCATGGTATCTCGACCCCAGGACCAAACCCAAGTTTTGTTAATTTGTGAAGAAGGGAGTGGTTTGAAGATGAGTGACTGTGAGAACTGTTGGAAGTAGGTGGGTGTCATGAGCTGGGCTAAGTAGGAGGCCTAAAATCACCTCTGCAAATGCAGAGACAAGGATTTGCAGAAAGAGTAATCTATATAACACAATTGAGAGAGTGTGTAATATTTTGAGGTCGGTGCTTCAGTTCTGATGTGTAATATTTCAAGCCCCAGGAGGTCATGGCCTCTATCCCGAGGCTGGATCCCAGCTGACAGCTAGGAGCACTAGATCACACATCCTACCTCATGCTGGCTCACTCATGGGGACAACAGGGTCCAGGGAAACACGCCTGCCACCTCCAAAGACCACTATCAGCACCTCACTATCACACTCATGCGTGACAGTGAGCACTTCAAGATTCCCTCTAACTTGCCAAAGAAATGTAATTTTGATATCCTCAAAACTTGGCTTTCTCATCGGGTATCACTTTCAAACTTGGATGCATACTATTTTTTTGTTAGTACATATTGGCATTATATAATATTTACGTTCCTGTCGTGGCATTGATACACGCACATAGTACATCTTCATCCATTTCCTCACCTTCTCACCTCCTCTTCCTCTCTTTCCTTCCATAACCAGATCTCCTTCTCATTCAAGAAAGATCTGTCCCTCTACTTCCTATTAACTTTTATTTTTCTCTTTATTTACAATTTGGGTTCCTCAGATAGGAAGAAGCACATAATACTTAACCAACAATCATTTCAACCAGCACGTTTCAGTGACATATTCAACAGGTGATAGATTTCCAAAGGGAAAATACACAATCTGTGTATCAATATCCAGAAGGATTAACGATCCAAATTATGTGAAAATTTGCAAGTTCCTTGGAGAGAAAAGTTAGTCCCATGAAGATTAGATGACTAAATCAAGAAATAGAATAAAACATGAACACTGTTAGTGGAAATTATCAAACACTGGAAGTTGGGCAATTTAAACATGATCAAACAGGTTCAAAGACAAAACTTGCTGGCATGAAATGGTGTAAAATGTTTTCTTAACCATCTAGAATAATACTGATAAAAATTACCTTTGAAATGAAATAGCTTCTGCTTTTTTATCAGGTAGGTGTTTCTATGTCTGGGTTTTTTTAACACATGCTTGGTGTCTGTAATACTCAATATTTCAATCTGTCTGATGGGACTAACCTCATCTTCCTCATAGACTTGTTGAAGAAATGAGAATAAAATTATCTTACCAAAATACTGTGTAGTAATGAACTGTGAACAATTATAATTATTCTTATGATTATTATTATTTGTATTTTGATTGGGTCAAGCCTTCCTGATACTCTGTCAAAATCAACTTAGTTCAGGGCAAAGACATGATACCAGGATTATTGACTGTGGTTATTTTCCAGTTGTTAATTAATTATTCACTAAGGGACCCTGAACCAATTATCTTACTATAATGAACTCTCAGTTTAAGAACCTTTGTGTGGTACAAACTGCAGATGTTACACTAACTTATTTTCAATATTTGTTTACTCTGTAATAATGTTCATGTTAAAAAAATAATTTATGGGAAAAAGAAAACAAAATGTCAAAACAAAATGATGAGAGAATAACAATAATTAATACATTGTGTATGCTTATATTCAAAGTAGTTACTCAGAGTACAAGATATGGGCATAAAAGAATAATCCAGCTAGCACAAAGAAAGGAAGGGAAAAGGAAAACAAATAATGCATATTTTTATCTTCAACGTTCTTCCAAGAGAAAGTACTCAATGAAAGAGTAGGAGTTACTTAACTGGAGTCATAACCAAATAGATTTATTTTAATTTTTGGTTATGTTTTCACTCTGGCCCTTACTATTTCAGTTATAAACTGTGTCTTAAATCCATACTTTCAGCAATGAGATTGCTGAATAAATGAAACTGCAAGGTAATTTCTCTGTGGACATGAATGAAAGGTGACGAGAATTACATATATAACTTGGAGGCAAAGAAAAATATCAACGTGGTGAATGTTTCATTCCTTATTATTTTATAAAATTTCCCATATTCTTGCTAAATTTTTGAGAGGTACGAGAGGAGAGAAAAATTGACAGATGTGTCTTCCTCTGAGAGTGATCTGCTACACAAGCTGATTCGAAGAGAAATGGATGCACCTTGAGACTGTAATGTTAAGTGAAATAAGTCAGACACATAAGCTTAAATTGTGTATGGTTCCTCTTCTATGAAAATCTCAAAAAGCAAAATAAATGATAGGTAAATGAAAATACGGTAATAGGTCTTTTGCAAAAGGGAAAGATACAAAAAATTGAGAAGGGGAGTGGAAAAAGATGAGAAAAGAATTAAGGTTTGTCATATATGTGTACCAACCCTACACGAGACATGTAATCATCATGCACTGCAAAGAGATACTAAGTAAAATTAAAATTTAAGAAAATGTTGATACGATTAATCTTTTCTCTTGTTTTTCTTCATTATAGTACCTCAATGTGAACCTGGGACGTTCTTGCTGAGCTATATCATCAGCTCTTTTTATTTTTATTTTTGTTTTTATTCTGAGATAAGAATCTTGCTAAGTCACTAAATTTCCCAGGCTGGATTCAAACATGCCATCCTCCTGTCTCAGCCTACCAGAGAGTTGGGGCTGCAAATATATGCCACTAAATCTGGGTGATGTTGTCAATTGTGATGTCATCAAACCCGTGTACATTTTGGGAGCCAAAATCAGAATGCTAGTCAGGAAAAGTTAATCAAACAGAGCTAGGAGAAAGAATTTAAGAGACCAGTGGTAAAATGGTTAAACCCAAATGTAGTTCAACACGGATAGGCACAATATTTATAAAGAGGAATTAAAAGTACATTTTTTGAAAAAAAATGCACAATATGGTTACAATTTGAGCTAGCTCTTTCACTTAAAATGATATGCTAAACATTTTGAATTGGACACATAATGTATCTAAGCAGGCTCTGTAGCTGTGTGTGAAAATTGAGATCAATTTGCAGGGAAAGCCAATAATGGTGTTCTTCTTGCAGTAGTATTTCTTAAATTGAAGAACTACAAGTTTCTAACTGTGTACTACAGTAATCACCCTTCAGCACTTTGTGAAATCAGCAATGCTTTCGTGCTTTCATGTTTCATGAACCTTTTCAGTGCTATAACAACTGGAAACCGATACACCTGCATGTGTGTTAAATTCTGCATAAAAGCAGTAATTCTGAGTGTGCTGTTGTCAATATTATCTTTATTATTTATGGTATATATTTCAAAATTGCTCATATGACAGTATATATTTGAAGGTGGACATGTATATTTGTCATATGTGTGGTGATTTAGATCTAAGGAAGCCCCCAAATGTCTCGTGTGTTTGGAAAGCCATAGCATTGCAGGGCACTACACTCTTCAGGGGACTCATCCAGAGATGAATTCAGTACCTAAATGTGCTCCTGGGAACTGGCTCTGGTTGGGTGTGGTACTGAGGTGTTGCCTGGAAAGACGCGCTATTGTCCCCTCCTCCTCCTTTCTCTCTCTGCTCCCTGGCCACTGTGATGTGAGAATCTTCCTTCTACCACGTCTTTCTACCGTGCTCTGCCTTGGAGCACCAATCACGGGGTCAGTCCTCTGAAACCGTGAGTCGAGGTAAACATCTTTTCTAACTAGTGTGGTTGTCAGATATTCCGCCCCAGTGATGGGAATGAGGCTGGGACAATATGCATGTGTCTCTCCAGATGACTATGCATGCAATTCCCTTGAGTGAGTGCTTAGATGAGTAAATATATCATGTACTGATATATATATATATATATCAGAAGAACACTGGAGTTAGACTGACTCGACTAACATTTTAGCTACATTATAAATCACTCCTTTGATCTTAGGGGATTTATTTTACTTGAGTTTTTTCTTTTTCATTTGTTTCATTTTCTTCATTTTTCATTTTTGTTTGATTTTTTTCTTTTTTTTTAATTTTTATTTTAAAGATAAAGATACAATAAAGAAGAAACAAGCAAAAAAGTCCAAAAACCAAGATTCCAACCAATAACAGGAGGCTAACAAGGGTCAATACGTTTCATATTGTTATCTTAAAATTAATTACACAGAGCTCAAAATATCAGCATTTAATTGTCCAAATAATATTAGCTCAGACCTGACTTTTCAATGAACTGAGAGAAATTAGTAGCATAACTATTTTAACGATCTTGTGTGTGTGTGTATATATGTATATATACATATATGTGTGTGTATGCATATATAGTGCATCGTATACATAGCGCATTATATATATATGTATATATATAATATGTATATATATATTTTTTTCTTTTGCTTTTTCCTTCCTTCTTTTTTCAGTTACCCAAAACCAGTTCCTCTTTCCTTTTGAAGTTTCTTCCCATTTCACAATATCTATTGTATATTTTGGACCTTATTTACTCTTTCATCTCACACTAGGCAGACAATACATTTACACATGTGTACCTGGTTTATTTCACTTATGACTATGGTCTCAAGTAGCATCCATTTACCTATAAAAATCTCCAGTTTATTCTTTTTCATGTCTGACTAATACTCCATTATATTAAAAAACCACATCTTTATTTTTTCCATTCCTCTGTTGATGGGCATTTGGGTTGTTTCTAAGATGTAGCTATTACAATTTGTGCTGCTATAAATGTTGCTAGAAAATCTGGCCCAGCACATGTCAAAGATTAAAATTGGACTCCTACCTTTCACCATGCACTAAACTATATTTGAAATGGATTAAAGATGTAAATATTAAGACAGAAACATTAAATCTGTAGGAAAGTAGAATAGGTAGAACTCTTGAAGACACTGGTGTAGGCAAAGACTTTACAAGCAAAACCTGATTTCAGAGGAACTATCACAAAGAATCTGGCATCTCATCTTATTAAAAAGCTTTTGCATAGCAAGAGAAACCCCCAACAGAGTGAAGAGACAACCCATAATGTACGGAAATAATGTTTGCCAGATGTTCTTCAGAAAAAGATTTACAATCAAGAACATAAAAACAACTCAAAAACATCAGAACTCCCAAATTTAAAGACCCAATCCAAAAATGGGTATTGGAGATGAATACACACTTTTCAGATGAAGAAATACAAACAGCAAATAAATATATGAAAAGTGTTCAACATCACTGGTCGTTGAGAGAAGAAAATTAAAACAACACTGAGATTCCATCTCACCCCAGAAAGAATGGCTATCATCAAGAAACCAATGAATAAAAAGTGCTAGAGGGGCTGTGGGAAAAAGGAACCCTTCTCCATTGTTGGTGGGTGTGTAGACTAGCCCAACAAATGTGTAAATCAGTGTGGAGATTCTTCAAAAACCTAGGATTAGCAGTCCCACTTGATACAGCTATTTCCTTTCTGGGGATCTTCCCAGAAGAATTAAAAACATTAGTTTTTATCTGTTGAAATAAATAATGTTTCATTTATTGTACACAATAAAATTGAGTACTGTTGGTGTTGTACATCTATTGACTCTGCCCTCGATGGGTGAATAGATAGCTTGATACCGATAGCTACATAGATATGTAGACAGAAAGGTATACAGATAGATGCTTTCTGATTTATTACGGGATTGCACACAAATGAAACTATGACAACTCATAAATATCATGAGTCAAAATGCATGTAGTATACTTAACCTGCCAAATATTTTTGCTGAGAGGAAGCTGAATTCAGTATGCTTACAATACTAACATTAGTCTACAGTTTGGCAAGTCACAAAACACAAGCTCTGTGCTATAAAAAAGTGTAGAGTATCATTGGTTGTTTATGGAGGCCGAATAGAAAGAGAGGAACACAGTCATTGTATGGGTACATTTTGTACCCTAATGAAGTTGTGAAGTGGCAATTTGAATAGCTGTGGGTGTAGCTAAGTGGTAGAATCTTTGCCTAGTATGCAGAACACTGGGGACTGAATGCTAGCAGTATCATCAACACAAAACAAAACAAAATAAAACAAAATCACAAGGAATATTATGTCATGTGCCTCACCCCAAGTGTTTTAATTACTTTTCTCTCACTGCTGAGGCAAAACACTCAACACCCAAGGTGAAAGGAAGAAAGGCTGATTTAGCTCAGTCTGCAGAGGTTACAATCCATCCTCAGCTGCCTAGAAGGCAGGTTGGCACATGGCCAAGGGACAACAGTTCACGGGGGTGGAATGCATCAAAAGCCACAAGGGCAAAAAGGGGAGAAGTGGGCCACTTTCTGCCCCTTTCATCTTATCCAGACTGCTGGGGTGAGGGTGGTGCTCATCCAATCAGTGGACTGATCCAGCACTCACCCAGCCTTAATCCCAGCCCAGAATCATGAATTAATCACAAAGTCTAGATTCAGCAGCCTCCAAAAAAGCCCCATGGAAAAGTGTGTGACACTTTGGGGAGACAGCTAGCCACAAATCATAACACCAATTCAAAATGAAAAATTCCCATGGGAAACTTCTGGAATTTAAAAATGTAAACGAAAGCTGTTTCATGAAAATGGTGTTTAGATTCTTTTGAGAAAGTGTAAATAAGCACTAAAATGTGTAATAGACAATGTGAAATAGGAAGAAAATGTTCAAATGGGCAGGGGAACTTGTTGGAGGGGAAGGGGAAGGAAGGAAGGGAAAAGAAAAACAAGAAGGAAAAAATGGAAAGAGGGCTTTAGCAAATAGGGAAGAGAAGAGGCATTGAAAGGATGATAGTAACATAGGAAAGGAAAAGAATCAACATATATCACGTATCAGGGACAAATTCCCTATGATGAACGTGGTCATTATGTATATCTAAAATGTAGCAATAAACTTAATTAAGAGAAAACCAGGGAGAAAACATACCAAACCTCACCTGTAGTTAACATTCTGCATTTCCTATCTAGCTACAGAAAGGAATAAAGCATTCAAAAAGCTTTGTTTGGTCTATTTCTGGAGGCTCATTATATAAATATGTTAACACTCTGTCACAAAAGCCAATAAAGTACAAATAAGTATATATTCATGAGAAATATTTGTCAATTTGGCTTTTCATGAAAAACTCCGCTCTCGGAACTGAATTCCTTTAAACAATGTACTGAAGGTGAGCTTTAAAGAGATCCCAAACATTAGTAGATTATAATCCCTACCTTATGAGTGACAGAAACAAAGACCAATTTATGCACCAAAGAAATGTGACACCCGGGATAAACAAACTACTGAAAAGATACAACATCCCTGGAAGATAAAACCAGATCTTTATGGCTGTTTATTCACATAGGAGACTTATTTATTCTTTCTCTTCAAATCGAATCCCACAATTCTAGATGGTGTCATATAAAGTGGTAGAATCACAAATTGATCACTGAATTAGACTAACTAGATGCTTCTTTAGTTGGTTAGATGAAATGTAAATATGTAAGTAATGATTTTATTCTCTGATTTCATGAACATCCTTTCTTTCCAGTACGTATCACAAGTAGTTATATACACACACAGCTAGGTAGCTTACATTGCCAAAGTTATACATAACTGTTTATTTCTCTTGAGAACAATGGATGTATTCATTTATATCGACCCACTGAACGCATATTTGGTTCCTGTTTCACTCGTTGTTTGATTATTTGATGAAAGAGGAATAATTGCTTGTGTCTCTTAAGATTCTGGAATTGCCCATATGACCTCCTGAATTTTGAAAATAGATGCTATTAATTAGGGAACCTCTACACTCTCCATTATATGTCGTCTGAAGTATTTTGGGTAATTTGATTACAACAATAAACAACAGAAGCAGAAAATTACATGCGTTTTCTTTTTTGGTGGGGAGACATGGGTGGACCGAGAATCGAACTGGCCAGACAGGCGCTTGCACCGCTGAGCTACATCCCCTGCCCCTACCTGCATTTTCTATCTGCCAAAATACTCATGTGCACAAGGTAAAATTCACAATGGCCCTAACTATCTTCCTAAGAAACTGTAACACTGAAATATATTCATTTACAGCGAATATGTAAGCTTTTTTCTCATTTCCAATCTGAGCAGACGCAGACATTTTGAACTGCAACGTTGAGTCTACATTAATTTTTTACCGCACTCTTTCTGTTGCTTTTTGTAGCATTAATGTTAATAACTTTTGCTAAGCAGAATGATTCTCTTTTAATAAAATGACGTTTAATTAATGAAAGAAAAATGACTCTCATTTTTTCAGCCAGGCAAGGTGCCGCTTTCCAAAATTCTGCAGGCATCAATCTAGCGAGATTAACGCTCATTTTGAGGAGGAGATGCACTGTTAAAATATCACTGCTCACTGCACTAACTCAATCTTCATTAGCTAAAGAATTCATCAGTGGAAATTCCACAAGGTGCTTTGTTCAACAGACTCAATGTTCCTTCCCAAAGTTGAACTAACGTCACATTTTAAAGACAGCGTAACATCATATTTACAAGAAAAAAATATCCATGCCGCAGAAGCCTACGATATTCTCCAAAATACATTTTCCACTTTCACATTGAAATTAACTAACTCGGTTCAAACCTCTCAGAATCTTCTAGCAGCTTGATAAGAATGACAGGGTATTTTTCAACTGGGATAACATTGTTCTGCTTTTTAGCACATTTTTTCTCTTGCGGTTACTATCTCCATATCACATGGGTTTTGTGGGTAAAATCTAACTGAGCTTCCAACGGTTTCAGACGGGGTTGTTTTTGGTAATTAATCACCTGGAGAAATAGGTGGGGCAATGAAGGAAGATACTGAGCACAAACTTTAGAAGTCCGTAAAGCCATCTGTGTGTGTCAATATAAGATTTGTCAGGAAGCAGGGATAAAGCAGGAGTCAAGGTGATACCGGTTCCCTAAACAGCATCGCGGATGGTGAATTCAAGGATCCAGGTCCCATCTTCAGAACAAAAGCCCAAGATTTTTGGTGTATACATTCCTTCCACTTCTTGCTGTATTTTTCTTCTTGCTGTGCTTCTTTGGAAGGTGATTCCTTCCAAGGAAACTCATAGCCTCAGCCAGGCTAAGTAAGAGAGCTGAGGTCTACATCTTCTTTGGGCAGCAGTTAATACCATGAAAAAGAATTAGGTGTACACAAATATGGCAGCCAACATTTTATGAAGCCATATCCTCTTCTGTGTCTCCCTCTGCCATTTACTGCTGCATCAACTATAAATAACATATTTCATTTCTTGAGCTAAAGAAAAGAGTAAAGCATTCAGAAATCTTTGTGGTAGTCTACTTGTGCTTCAAAGAGAAGACCCTGGGTTCAATCTGAGGCACTACAAAAAGAACGGGAGAGAAGATGAAAGACATTGAGGTTTAAGAATGTAAAGGAAAATGTACACACATACATGGTGGTGTCTGTCCTACTTCCCCAAATCTATGTTCTTACCTATACCTATGTATGGGTGTCCCAATGTCCAGAGACACTGAAAATGTACCCTCTACCAGGCCTAAAAAGTTATCTGCTTTAAAATAATTGGGAAAGAGAAAAATGTTGGAACAAAACATTCTCTGGCATACCACAGTGATATATGTGCACCCAGGTTTATAACAGCACAATTTGTAATAGCTAAATTTTGGAAGCAACCCAAATGCCCATCAACTGAGGAATGGATAAAAAAGATGTGTTCTTTTTATATAATGGAATATTACTCAACCAGAAAGAAAGATAAACCGAGGCTTTAATAGGTAAATGGATGAATCTGGATACCATACTCACAAGTGAAATAAATCAGACTCACATGTTTAAACATTGTACTGTCTCCCAAGTGTAAGAATTTGAAAGAGCTAATAAAATCTAAAAGGTACAAAGATATTGTGAAAGAGAAAGTATCTGCTCAAAAGGAAAGAATGACTGGGATGAAGGAAAAAAGAAAAGAAAGAAGAGAAAAATATGAATGTGTATATAAATATGATAGCTAAGATAATTGTACTATTAATTTCTATTTCTCTAGTGAAGCAAACAGTTAATGTTTAATTGTTTGATCAATCTTACATGTTGTTTTGTTTTTCTGAGTAACCAATTTGAAGATAACGGTATGTAATACAACAACCATTGTTAATTTCCTACTACCTTGTCTGAAATTCTATATTGCTTTTATTGTTTTTATTTAGTTTTATTTATGTGTGTGCGTTTGCTAATATGTCTTGGTTCTTTTACCTTTAAAATAAATTTTTTTTTAAATGTTCTCTGGAATTATGGATGGGTTTTCACAAACAGGTCTGGAAGTTTATATTAGAAAGACCACTCTCAACAATAGTGAGAAAAACTAGTTAATGTAAGGGCAGAAATGGAACCAGAGATACAAAAACTTATGAAGAATCTTCTAAAATTTTGACAGAGGCATGGAAAATGTCAGGGTATGAAATCAGCCATGCATGAAGGATGTGGATGACAGAATGTAAGGAGACAGAATCAACATAAATAATTGGACCGGAGGGATTATGTACATTAAAGACAAAGGAACTAGATTTAGGATATAGGAAGTGCTGTCTAACAGGACAGGAGATATGCGAAAATTTGAAAAGTAGTGTGTCACAGTTATGCTTGCTGCTGTTGTCTCTTTATTATCTCTAAGTTATTAATGAGCTGTGAAGAAGTAGATGGCCATAAAGTAGCTGAATTGAAGGGTCTGAATCTAAGATGAGGCTTCTGTGTCCAGATTTAGGATCATCGGTAAATGTTTCTTCCTGAGTACTGATGACTGAAAATGCGGATAGCACAGGGAGCTGTGTGAAGTTACAAGAGAGGAGAACCAAATATGATATTCTGGTCTCCGTCAAAATTTAAAGTCTTCACGAGTTGTACAGTTCCCCATACCTGAGTTACTGATACTCATTTGCTTTTTCCACTCCATCCCTTCCTTCCTTCCTTCCTTCCTCTTCCTTCCTTCCTTCCTTCCTTCCTTCCTTCCTTCCTTCCTTCCTCTTCCTTCCTTCCTTCCTTC
>NW_004955499.1:3646793-3674917 GCF_000276665.1 Chinchilla lanigera | reverse complement strand
AGGCTACCCCCACCTAAGGGGCGTGTAGCTCTCACATAATCTCCATGCCCTCCTCTTCCACAGGCTCAGGATGTATACAAAGTAAGCACTCTGGCTTCCTGCTAAGTCACTTAGCCAAACCTCTAGATTCCCCAAGTTGACACAATGTATCAACCATAACACTCTCTGTCTCTCCCTCTGTGTTTCTCTGTCTCTATCTCTTTCTCTGTCTCTCTCTGTCCATGTTTTTCTCTCTGCCTCCAGTCTCTGTCCCCTTACTTCCTATGACTTAGCCTTTACTTTGTGCTTTAATTATATTTCGGGTTTCTCATGTAATAGTAACTATGTGATATTAAACTTTGTGTGTCTGATTTATATTACTTAATCTTACACTCTCAAAGTGCATTTATTCACCTACAATGACGCAGTGGAATCCTTCACCATTGCAGAGTAGTACTCCATAACGTGTAAACACCACATTTTCTTTATTCATTCAACTCTTGATGGACATACAGTTTGCTCCAAAGATTTTAGCTATTATGAGTTGCACTCTTATAATAGTATTTTTAGTCAGTGGAACATCCGAGCTTATTAATACACCACACTGTGAAACACTGCTTTATCTCCTGGAGATCAGACAGCCATCTGCCACGTGCAGCTCAATATCACTTCCTAGAATTCTGAGAAATCATTACACTGGAAAATTTCAAACCTGACAACATAAAAATTCTTCCAATCCCTGCACAATAATGAGAATACACTCATGACACTACACTGGCACATACTAAAATTTTTAAAATGGGAAATTTTAAATTAAGTGTATTTTACCACAGTAAAACCAAAATGAAGCCAAACATTTACTGCACAAAATATCTAATGAATAGCACTGACGAGAGACTAGTTTTATTTCACCTGGAGAGAAGTCAGCAGGAATCTAAGGATGTAAAGGTCACTGTCCTATTTCCCTTCTAATTCCCAGAATTGCCTTTCTGTGTGCAGTCTTCACCGACTTCCCATTTTCCAGGCATGTACACTTGCCAAGTTCTAAGCAAACCCTAATGACAAAGTTTGGAAGCTTTACCAATTCCAGATCACAAAACTCGGAGTGTTCTGGTTTGCCAGGCGAGGGCCTATGGGCTTTCACAAAATGAAATGTAAAGTCGCATTTGCTTTATTGTAGTGGTAGAGAGGGACCTGCTTCATCCTAAATTTATGACTATCTAAAGAAATATATCCCTCTGAAGTTTTCACTAGAAAGAAACTGAATTATTAATAGGATGAGAAGACACCTATGTGGTTAATAATATCCCTCAGTTATTGTGGATTGATCAAGTCCACAGTCTCCTGAATGAGTGTATGGCAAATGCTAAATAAAAAGAGGCAAATGGAATGATTTCAGGGCTCCAGGAAGGTCAAAGCCCTCTCACAGAATTCATAATTCTTGCAAGGCTAAGACCAAGACCTTCTCTGGTCACTCATATTCATTTGGTTATCACAAGAATGGAAGGGAGTACTCAAGAAGGGCAGAAGCACTCAAGTACTTCTCTAAGTGAGGCAGTAAGTTAATCCACTGAAGAACGAGATGCCTGAGGCTACAGTCTTTGTCTAGTTGAGATCTGACCCAGGTGTCCTTGGCTGTGATCCTGTCTTGTCCTTTGAGACTTTCTGGCTTCATCCACCACTACAGGTTTAAGTAGGGATTAGTGACTCACACATGTTGACTTATTATGAGTAGCCATTTCCAGATAAGGAGCCTAGGCCTTGGCAGATTCATAAGTGAACATGAAAAGCCAGTTGATTAATTTAAGTCCTGCTCAGGTCTGCTTGACAGTGGTCTCAATCAGAAACTGGCTTACAACTCAAAATGATCCACAATTTCATGCCTCCCACTGAGACACTATTTATTGCAATTTGGCCAATCCTGTGAGAATGGATTAGACAGAATCCAAATGGTGCTGCTGTGGAAAAAACCTGACTCAGGATATTTCCATTTCAGTATTTTCTTAGTCCTTGACAGGGAAAAGCAAACTATAATAATTCATGATACTTTTGGTTAAAGACATATTTCCAGGTCTGCAATTGTTATAAGCAGCTGAGTTAGATAGAAATATTAATAGGCAGTCAGACAGGGCCAGGCCCTCGAAGGAGCCAATATGGAAAACAAGATACCTTACAGAAAGGTGGTACTTGCTTTGGGACAGCTCTCAAAACCAAAGAGTAAATAAATACACACACATACCTCCCTAGGGATGGACCTCAGCGATTGATATTCTAAATAGGTAGCAATCACCTTGAAGAGTCCTTGACCCAATCCCTACAGGAAAATCCCCTGTTTTGTATTCATGCCTACTTGCTAGTGATTCACTTCCCAATTTGATCCCAAATTAATCAATTTTACCTGAACAATTCTTATTGGCTGACAGACCGTAATTTGGTCCATTTTTCTCCTACCTTGGCCCCACCTCAACTCATGGTTTTGCTGTATAAAAGTCCCTAGAATCCAAATGGTGCTGGAGTGGAAAAAACCTGGTTCAGGATATTTCCATTTCAGAATTTTCTTAGTCCTTGACAGGGGAAAAGCAAACTATAATATTTCAAGATACTTTTGGCTAAAGACCTATTTCCAGGTCTGCGATGTTGGCTGATAGACACTTTTTGTGAACTAAGTTGGTTTCCAGCTCCATGATATTTGTATATTTCTCAACAAACAAATACCACGTGGATTCTTTGATATGACAAAACAAAATTTAAAGTAGAGAGCAAACTGAAAGGTAAATAATAGGAAGCAGAGAGATACAGCAGATTTTTCTCAAAGAGGAACGGGTAGTAGATGGAGGGCTGAGGTAGGAGGAGGAAAAGGGGACAAAAAAGGAATTAAGATGTATTTACAATGTACATGTACATATTCCCAACAAGAATGTATATATTTTGTATTACAAACATGTACTAATAAAAAGAATAGTTATTTATGACTTAAAAATAAGATATTTATGTATACATATATATATATATATTACAAATATAAACAATTACAGTACCATAATTTTAGGTATCTCTGTCACATATACTTCAATCCCCATGCTGGTTTAAGGAAATCACACCTTACTGACACATTTTAATATAGAATGTGACAAGTTGGTAATATATACTTGCTTCACAGTTTGTTCACATGCCACATAATAGAATTTTCATCACAACCAATATTACTACTAGAGCATAACTTCAATAATACAACTTGTGCCAGAAAACTTACAAATAAATAAACCACTGAAAGCAGAAGGGACCCTCATTTTTGATGGACTGCTTTCAAGCTTCACGTCAAAACTTCAGTCAAAAAAGAATATGTATTACACAAAATAGCTATGACAATTGTACTGCTAATTTCTGTGGGTCTATAGAAAGGAACAGTTAATGTGTAATTGTTTGAGCAATCTTACATGCCTATGTCTGGTTACCTGAGTAACCGCTCTGAGGATAATAATATATGATAAAACAACCATTGTTAATTTCCTTTCACCTTGCTTTGAAATTTTGTATTATTTTCTTTTTTCTGTTATTCTGTTTATCTTTGCTTTTATTATTTTGTTTTTGTTTTCTTCTCTTTAAAATAAATAAAGAATATGTATTGCTAACATAACTGTTTAAATGTGACCTCTTTCAATATTGTTAAAAGGGTTTAGGGATATTTAAAAAAAGAGCGGAGATTTTAAAGCCACTTCTTAATGCAAATTGCTAATCAAATTTCCACTATCAAGGAACATGCATTAATTGACAGTAATAGAAAATACAGGAATTCTAGAATGTCTGGTTTCAAAACTTCTTAAAATCCTTCAAAGATGTGGAAGTGTTCTGGACTTTTTATCCCACCATATTCAAAATTATTCAGATGTACTTATGCTTTGTTAAAGACCCACTCAGACACATAACCATAAACCCATTTCTTCTTTTGTATCATTCACCATTAGCAATACTAGCTTCTGTAACAAATAGCACCAAATATCGCTTTGGCTTTACACAATCATATTTCTCCTGTTCAACATAAGTTTCCAGTGTGGGACTTTTAGTTGTGGAACTCACTTCCTCCCAATGCTTTAGGACGATAAGATTTTTCTACCTGGACACTGTCTTCCACAGCCTATGGCTTCCAAAGTACATTCCAGAAGGCAGAGGAAAGTAAGAAAGATGTGGATGATGATGATGGGAAGCTGGTGATGACCGGACACACTGATAGAACACATTGTTATCCATCCGTGTCCCATTAGGCAGGACCAATCCATGGTTCAACGCTAACATCCAGGCAGATGAGGAAATGTCCCTAAGTAAGAAAAAGAGAATTATTTATTAATGACAGTAGATTCTCTGCTACTCCGCACTTAGCATAAAATGGTGCCACCCACCACATTTTATTTATATTCCAAGGGAAACCCAAGTATCTCACAATAAATCACATTTGCTTTTCCACCAGGACATGAACAATTTGTTCTACCACAAATCCTTGTCATACTTCGAGTCCTTGCCACAGGGCCACGGACAAAGCCAACTTATCATGGATGGACTCTTCCAAAATATAAGCCCAAACAAACCTTTTTTATTTATAAGTTGATTCTTCTCTGGTGTCTGTTACAGTAATGGAAAGCAAACGAATACATGTATGGAGTTGGTCAGTTGTTGTCTTTGGGTGTGTCTGGCATGGCAACTTTGGAAAAAGTGGACTGAGTGAATCAGTGTAACAGTGTGGGTTGGGATCTGCCAATCTGTTCATGGCACAGATGAACCAAAACAGAGGGTGAAACATTTTTCTTCTCTGTTGTTTGTTGAAGTTGGGACACCTTCCTTCTTCTCCAGGATGTTAGTAGTGCTGGTTTTCAGGACATGAAACTATGTCCTGGGCTTATACTAAGTCCATGGGCTTATACATTCAACCCTCACTGGTTAGTATTGAAGATCAACCAGCTTCCATTATTACCAGTTTAAAAATGGGAGATCATGGGAACTCTTTTCTTTATAATCATGTGAGACAATTCATCTATGTTTGTCTGTCTGTCTGTCTGTCTATGTATCTATCTATCTATCTATATCTATACATATATATATATGTTTTTCTATCATCTGTCTATCATCTATCTGTCTATCTATCATCTGTCTATAATCATCCATCAGCTGTCTGTCATCTATCAATCTATCATCTATTTTCCATTAGTCTGTCATCTATCTGTTACCTATCTATCATCTATATTCTATTATCTATCTATCTATCTCTTCAACTTCTATCATCTCCTTGCAGTTGATTCTATTTCCATGCACAACCCTGATGAATATAATATCCTGTCTCCACCCTGTTCAATGGAACAGTTACTTATTTTACAACTTTTTCTGGCTATTGGGATCAGTAGAATAAATCTGAATTTGAATGAGTCTCTAGAGTGAGAGACACAGCTCATTGGTGCAGTGCTTGCCTCCTATGTTTGCAGTCATGGATTCGATCGAGGAGAACATCAAAAAGAGACACAAGGGATAGCTTTCAGAATAATTGATGAAACTGGAGAAGATGAGGGATAGAGGGGATTAATTCTGGACTCTTTCCCCAACCTGGGTTCTACCTTAATACTAATCAAAGATGTAAAGTTATCAGATGGAACAGGAACCTAAATTTTGCATGTATACTCAGCTCTGTCTGGACAGTGGGTCAGGGAGGGTTGGTTGTGAATGTAATGTAGCCATCGAAGATATTCAGCTACTGTGAACTACTGTCACAGGAAAAAGGATGAATATTCCATGCCGTACATCTTCCTAATGAGTACGGGATGACAAAGTTTATCCCTGTCATTAGCTGGTCACCCTGAGAATTGACTTAAGTAATTAACATGAATACTTGTTGGAAGAACCTGAAACTTTTAAACACCCAGGTAAGTTAAAGACACACACACACACACACACACACACAGAAACACACAAACTTTCTGTATGTTATTGGGAAAATGTCCTATTCCCATCTTGTTTTGAAGCAAAAATTCTAAAGTTAATATGTGTAGTATCCAAAACATGTAGTAACCCTCCCTAGTGTATATATATTTTTTCTTTTCATAAGATGAGGAACTTGTCTAGGAATCATGATTTCCACCATCTTTCTCAAGACTAAATTTTCCAGAGTGAAAAGTCATCCCGGGGCCTGTGATACATTATATACAATGTGGGATACAACCACATTTATTTTCATTTCACTCATCTCCCCTAACCACTTTATGTCAAACCAAAGTGACAATTATACTCCACTGATTTGTGTGGTTATAAGCCTTTCAATGTATCATCATTCACATGTGCAGCTGTAGAAAATCAGTCCAGACCTCTGAATTTATGCTCTTAAAACCTACAATAAATGCATTGATAAAACAGTGAACAGAGAAGTAGAAATAATGAGGCTTTGCCTAAAACATTTAGAACCATTCCAAGCTTCCTGTATTTCCTTAAGTGCCCAGCGGAAATTGCAGGAAAGTACTGTGTATTGTAATACAGAAAACTACTTAGAACTACTTAGGGTGTTTGCTCCTTGCCTTCACCTTGAGATACATCCCCAGTCATTTTTACGTTTTTAAGGGTCTTCTTAAGTCATTATGGTACTTTGACCAGCAAGGTTAGAACTTGGCACTCTCACACCTCAATATCCCAGAAGGCCTGCACTTGTTCTGTTCTGTTTCGATAACAATGGTGCCCCGGGATACTTACAAGCATTTTGAGATTTCTTCATAATCATTTAATATTGTTAAAGACAAGAAGAGATGAAATATATTTTGTCCAGAAGGGTATATATCAAACAACATGGGCTTTCTTATAACCTGATCAGCCAGGGTTATATACTCGATGCCTAATTGTGTACTACTGTGTGCTCAAGTTAGTATCTTGGACCCACTCTCTCACCAGCTAAAGGGAAGACAGGATCAAATTTCAAGATTGGCACGATCAAATGTCAAGACTGGCTGGGTGTGGTGGTGAATACCTATAATCCCAGAACTTTGGAGGCTGTAACAGGAGGATCACCATGAGTTCAAGCCCAGCCTGGAGTATATATAGTGAGTTCATGGTAAACCTGTACTGTCTAGTAAGCCTCTCTCTCTCTCTCTCTCTCTCTCTCTCTCTCTCTCTCTCTCTCTCTCTCTGTCCTTCTCTGTCTCTCTCTTTCTCTTCTTCTCTCTACTTTGAAAGCCTCCCTTCTTTTCAGTGGAAATGCCAATTCATGTTAGACATTCAGCAACCAAAGGACAAAAACAGGGATAACTCACTCTTCCAAAACCCCAACCCAAATAAGCGAGAGAAACAGCCAAGCTTAACAAATTGTTAGCTAATTCTCCCATAGCTATTAACCTGTGCATGAACATTGTAATGGGAACAATGTTCCACAGTAACCTGTTGGAGTCTCAGACTTTTTTCCTTTTGTAAAGTGGACTATCTTTAAAGTTACACACATTCATGTACAGTCGTAGTAAATTATAAAGATTCCTCTGATTTTTACCCATTTTCTCCCACTGACGGCAACCTGGAAAGATAATTGAGACGTACTTATTGTCATGTACAAGTCCATGTTGGAAATGTACCAGAATTTCTACCCAGGAGCTTCTGAGATGATTCCCATTTTTGTCTGTTACATAAAAAGCTACCTTAAATGTACACACACAGATGTATTTATAAAGAGAGGCGTATGTCTTTGGAAAAAATATTAGGAGTGCAGTTTTGTGGTCCCATGGTAAAGACATATTCAGTTTTTCTTTAATAGATGAACAAAGTCTTTTTTCAAGGTGGTATGGTTTGTGTCTGGATGACTCCACAAAGCCTCATGCAGTCATGGGGTGCGATTCCAGATTAACATTGATCTATGGTGCAATGCTGGGATTATGGGTGTGAGGGCTACACCTGTCCTGGGGCGGGTAGTTTGCATACAGTGTAAAGGAGGGAAAGAGTCGGCTTGCAGCTGTTCCCTTTTTGCTCTTGCTGCTTTTGCTATTTTCTGCAGCCATGAACTTTTGCCCTCTGCCATGTGCCCCTCTGCCTTGGAGCCATCTGAGTAAGGACTTAAAGTTCCCCAAACTGTGAGCTAAATAACCACATCCTTCCTTAATTTTGGATGTCAGGTATTTTGTCCCAGCAGTGAGAGAAAAGTAACTGAACACAAGGTGACTTAATTATTTTATACAACCACTATCTTTTGTATTTGACAGTACCACTTTCTTTTAGGCATTCGCATAGGAATGCACCCATATCTGATTCTGTGTCTACTTTGTTAGTTTATTTTCTTTTGCATTGCTAGAGATGGAGTCCATCGCCTCAAGCACAATTTGTTAAGAGAACCACTTATACACAGTAAGCAAGAGAGCCCTAAGCCATCATTTCCATGATTGTGTTTGTAAAGAGCATTTGTTAATGACAGACATCATTGCTCTTTTTTGCATGAGCCTGTCTACCATGCATACATGTTCTTCAGTGAAATGTCCATTTACATGATTTGACCATTGTCTGACCGCATTCTTTGCATGGTTTTACTGCTGAATTTTGAGTCACCTTATTTTATTTTAAATTCTTCTGTTGAACAAATATTCAGTTAGATTTGTCTGTCAAGTTGTAATGTGGCCTTTGCAATCTCTTACCGATACTGACCCGGTCCTCTTTTTTTTTTTTTTAAATAAAAAATATGCTTATAAAAATATGCTCTTGAGGCTGACTCTCAAGGTTGGGTAATTTAACAAGAACATGTCTCAAAATAAAAAAATAAAAGATGGGCTCTAGCTCAGTTGCAGAGCACCCTTGGGTTTGAACTACACTGACAGACAGACACACACACACACACACACACATGCAGACACAATCTGCTCTTGTTGTGCATTGTTGTTTTCTTCAGCTCCAAGTGTATGGTATTTCCAAAACAAAAACAAAACTATCAGGGACCTGGCCAAGATCCTCAACTGCTTCTTGGAGGGCTACAGTGAACAGATGAAATAAGAGACAAACAAATACAGTATTGCATGAAGTGGGGCTGGAAGGTCAATGCCTCAGGATGTGCAGAGACATTTACAATCCAAGTCAGCAACTATTTACCGGGTATATACAATGACAGGAGTGGCAAGCATATGATGCAAGGTCAGCAGAAGACTAAGACCCAGCTGGCAAGGAAAAATCTTGAGATGACTCCAGAGGCCAGAGATGATCCCATGCTAAGAAGGATCATGCCCTGGAGTGTTTTTTTTCATGACAGCGGTCTTAGTTCAGTCTTAGTGGATAAGAGTGGATGGCCCATCCCTTAAGAGTTCATAGGAAATCTCAAAAGGGTGATACCCATAATCTCAAGCCTCCATTTATCCCCTAGGAAGTATGCAAAATTAGCCATTGTAAATTTGTGGTCCCCAACACAAAGCTTCCTTAAAAATTTACCTTTCTTCTCCTTCTGGGGTCCACTTGCCCCTAGGAAACCAATTGTCCCTGTGCATTTCGATTTTGGTGTAGTTCTTTTATGTAGAATGTCCTGGAATTTTACTGCAAGCTAATGAAAATTTCATTTCCTCTCCTTTGTTGGAGGCAGAAATCTCCCTAAGTAAAATATTTGACGGGGAAAGAAAAAACAAAACAAAACAAAATAAAACTCTCCTTTCCTCATGAACCCTAATATGAACATGAATACAATTCATGGTTAACCAATAGCCTATTATGGATTAGTGATTGCACAGCTATATCAGATGGCTTGGCAGGATGAGCCTTTTTTTTACTTGACAACAGAGCTCCAGGAGTCTTACACACAAAGGATAGCAATGTGCTGTAATTACAATTCACGCAAGATCAAAACCTCACCAATGAGATAATGGGATAAGTAGTAGAACTATGTAGAAAAATGCCTAGGAGTGTAAAAGGGGACGACTCAAGCATAGCTGAATAGAACACTTATAGGAAAACAGATTATGCTTTTATAAAGGAACAGCAGGACTCAGTAGATAATTACTGTGAATTTGAATGCTATCACAGAGAAACTAATGAAAACAACTAAACATGAAAAATAGAAGATTGCAGGAGACGATTATATCAGCCAAGTAGAATTTTGGAAGAATATCTCTGATATAAATCAAGGAGGAAATTAGGGTTGACACCTCTTGGGTAGCACATAAGATTCTTCAAAGAGAGAAATATAATTTCCACATATTAAGGTTATGGCTCTTAATTTGGATTACTGAACCTCATCAAGACTTGTGATTTTCTTTGAATTTTAATTAACACAGCAGCAAAGAAGGGGCTGAGCTTCACATATGATTGGAGAGGGTCTTTCAGAGGCCCATGTGCTGGCAATAAATCTTAGTGAGTAGATGTCAGCTGGAGGTAGAACTGTCAAGAACTTCCTAGTGGAAAGTAGTTCAGCCATTATGGTTTCTCTCTTTGGAAGGGCTTGAGCTTGTTCTCATAGGAACCTGGTTGGTTCTTCATGGTTAGTTCCTGAGGTCCATGGATGACTTTACTTCTCTGTTGTGTTATGTGATTTTCCTCTTACACCAATGTCCACTGTGATGTTTCCAGCTGCCTTGAGCTCATAAAAAAGCAGAAAGATGGTGGCACCATGTCCTTTCACCTGCAAAGCTCTAACCTACATAAACTTCACCTCTCAATCTCAGGTGGAATAAAGTAGAACAATCAACACTTAAAAGCTTAATGTTTGTCTATTTCTAAAACTATGTGTGATGGTGAATGGTGTAGTTCCAGCACTCTGAGAGACTGAGGCAGGAAAAAAAATGACCAAAGTTCAAGTCCAGCCAGGCCAACTAAAGAACATAGTGAAAGCCATCACTCACCATGCACTAAGCTAAAATAAAAATGGATCAAATATCTAAACATAAAAGCAAAAATATTAAATCTAATGGAAGACAAAATCAGTAAAACAGTTGAAGGCATAAATGTAAGCCAAGTCTTTCTGAACAAAACCCTACTTGAATAGAAATAATCCCAGGAATCAAAAAAGAAAAAAAGTTTCTGTATAGTAAAGGAAGCCATATATATATATGAGAGGAGGACAAAGAGAGGGAGAAGGAGAGAGAGAGAAGAAGACAGATGACTCAAAATCATTAGACCCTCAGAATTTAGGGATCAAATCAAGAAATGAATAAAAACTTCACAGATGTTGAAGTACAATAGCCAATAAATATATGAAAATGTTCATCATCACTGGTGATTCAAGAAATGCAAACTAAAGCAACACTGAGATTCCATCTCACTTCAGAGAGAATGGCTACCTTCAATAAATCATCTACTAAGAAATGCTGGAGGAGTTGTGGGAAAAAAGAAGCCTTCTTGTGTTTTGGTGGGAGTGGAGACTGGTGAAATCACTGTGGAAACCAGTGTGGGGATTTCTCAAGAAACTACACCAAGAATTCCATTTGACCTAGCCATTCCCATTTTAGGTACCTTCCCAAAAGTGTTGAAGATACTTTATCACAGTGACTCATGCATATTCATGATTACAGCAGCAGAACTCATAATAGCTAAATCTTGGAAGCAGTCCATATGTCCATCAACAGATGAATGGGTAAAGAAATAGAGTTTCTACATAAAATAGAGTATTACTATGCCATAAAGAAGGAAAATTTGAGCTATTTGTAAGAAAATAAATGCTTCTTGAGATCATAATGTTATAAGTGAAGTAAATGACAAGCAACACTTAAATACCAAATGGTTTCTGTTGTATATCACATGGATTCTTATATGTTAACATTTTTAGTTCGTTTTTGTTTAGTTTTTTGTTTTTGTTTTTGTTTTTTGGGGTTTGGGGTTTTTTTCGTACTGGGAATCACAGTCAGGACCTTGCACTTGCCAGGTAGGCACTTGTGCCACTGTGCTATATGCCCAGCACTTCACATGGTTTCTTTTTTTTTTTTTTTTTTTTTTTTAAATTTTTTTTTTTTTTGTCTTTTTGAGACAGGGTCTCGCTCTGCAGTTCAGGCTGGCCTTGAGCTCACTTTGTAGCCCAGGCTGGTCTCGAACTCGCAACAATCCTCCTGCCTCAGCCTCCCAAGTGCTAGGATTATAGGCGTGCGCCACCATGCCCGGCTCACATGGTTTCTTAATATATTAAAGAAGTGCAAAATAACAGATAGGTATTAGGAAAAAAAGAAAGAAAATATCTATTATAATACCGTATGGGCAATGTATCAAAATGTAGACCTTATTTTAGTATAATTGTCTTCGGTGTTTGATATGTGTTTTGGACTATTAGTCTGTTGTTAATCTGAATGTATGATAATTAACTTTCTAAGGACTTCTAAGATAAATAAATAAATATGATGCTTCCTAAATAAAAAGGAGATAAAGGGAATGGGATAAAAATAATTAAGATAGCTTATGTACACATACCAATTCTCTGCAATGTATGAAATCATTATGTACTGCACAGACTAATATATATCTATAGATACATAGCTAGCTAGATAGATTTTTTTTTTTACAAAAGGGCTGAGATACAGCTCAGGGTGACAAGATACTGGGTTAAATCCCTAGCACTAAAAAAATGAAAAGGAAAGGAGAAACAATCACAGAAAAAAGGAAGGAAAGGAAGAAAGAGAGAAAGAGAGAGAGGGAGGGAGAGAGGGATGGAGGGAGGAAGGAAGGAAGGAAGGAAGGAAGGAAGGAAGGAAGGAAGGAAGAAAGAAGGAAGAAAGAGAGGGAGTGAGGGAGGAAGAAAGGAAGAAAGGAAGGAAGGAAAGAAGGAGTAAAGAAAGAAAGAACGGACTCTTTTTACTTTTGGAATTTTCCATTTATTATGTTTAGACCTAGTAACATCAGGTAACTGAAACTTTGGCAAGTGAAATGTCAGGCAAGTGTCAGGACTATCATATGTCATTGAATTTATTTGGGGGAACATATTGACTCGATATGTTGGATGAGAACAAGTGAGCTTATGATTCCATATGCAGGAAAGTGAATGCCATGATGTTACAGTTTAATTGTGAAATGTCCCCCAAGGACTCATGTAATGAAATTTTTATCCCCATTGCAGCAAATTTTGGAGGGGAACCCAGAAAGCTGATTGAAGCATGAAGCAATTAACCACATCAAGGTATGACTCCATTCTTGAGTCCATACTTGGTCTTCATAGTCAACATAACTTGCATGCAGGGAGTCTTGGAGAGGTGGATGGAATTTGAGGGTATTCACATCATTAAAGGATTGACCTATGTATAAGCCCATCACTATATGTTGTAGTAGGAGATGCAACCTAGTTTAAGGAAGGGGTTCATAGGGTTGCAACCTTGAGGACACTTTCTGGTCCCTGGGTTCTTCCTCTTTGAAGTCGTTTCTCCCCTGCCTGGTTCCTGGCCACCATGATATGAGCTGCAGCTTTCTTCCACCATGCCCATCCACCACGATGGTTCTGCCTTGGAATCAGCCGACCATGGACTGAACCATCTGAAGCCATAAGCCAAAGCAAATCTCTCCTCCTTTAAATTTCAGGTGTTGGGCATTTTGTCCCAGTAACTGAAAGCTAATTGATCATCCTTTAAATTAAGGACTTGTTACTTAATAAATATATCATTTCATTTTTTAATTTGCTAAACTTGTGAGCATCATAACAAATGACTGAGTTATTGAAAACTTGGGAAAGACTAGCATGGATTAACATACAGACTTGGAAGAACATCAATTGGTATATTTTTTAGAGCAAAATTTAGGAAAAAAAGTGGTAATTCTACAGAATCCTCTGAAAAAGCAGTTATAATGCTAGGATTGACTATGCGGTATCAAAAATCGAGTTAAACAACCCTAAGTTATTGCAGGCTGATCAAGCCCACAATCTCCCAAGTGAGTGGACAGTGAAGGCTTAAATAAATGAGACAATAGAAATGGTTTTAGGGCTCCAGGAGTGACTAACTCTCTTACAGTTTTGGTATTCTCTGAGTTTAGTCAAAGACTTCTATGGGCAGCCCATATTTATTTTGTTTACAAACAAGGGAGGAGGAGATACTGAAGAAAATGCAGGAATCTGGGCAGGACTTGGGAATCCCTTTAAGGACTTCTCCACGTAAGATAGTATGGTAATTTAAGAGAACTATGTTATCTCCAGGAAGGCCTTCACAGCAAGAGTGAGATGCCTGCAGCTACAGTCTCCTTTAAGTTAATTGGGGTTGGAGCCAGAGGTCCTCAGCTATAGCCTTATCTCCTCTATAGAGGCATCACAGCTTCACAGGCCAATACAGGCCTCAGGGTGACCAGTGACTCATAGAGCTTCATTGACTATGAATCAGCTGCCCATCTTTAGACAAGGTGCCTAAGCTTCAGACAACTCACAAGTAATCCCACAGAGCCAATTGGTTGAAATTAAATCCTGCTCAGAGCCGCTTTGTAGTGGACCCCAACAATGCGGGCATTTTATCAATGTGAAAAGTCATATACAGTAGCATTATAATACTGCTCTAATTTTAGTGAATCACACTAAAAATCCAAAAACCAACAAAATTTCCACTAATAAAATTGCTTTCAATATGTCAGTACAATTAAATGAAATTAATTTATTTATTTTTTATTTATTTTGGTATCTGGAATTGAACTCAGGACCTTGCCCTTGCCAGGCAGGCACCTGTGCCCCGAGCTATCTCCTCGGCCCAATTAAATAAAATTTAAAAAGCAATGATTGTGTGAATCTCTCATGAATATTTACAAAGTCATATTCTTCCATAAAAACATAAAGTGCAAACAATTTGTATAACTGCTTCCATTCATTTCAGGTAAAATTTAAATTCTCATATTTGAAAATTATTTCTGAGTGGTAAGATATCAAAAAGTTTTTAATTTTATCTTATGTAATTTGAAATATTCTATTAATTTGGCTAGTATTCTAAATAGGGGACATAATGTCCTCTCGTAAATGTGTATCTGTTTTTCTGTACTTTGATTATATTTGCCCCTTACCCAGTTACTCTTAAAGCAAGATCTACATAGAGATTTCTCTATTATTGCTGTGGCTACAAATATAACAATTTACAAAGGAAAGTATATGTTTGTATGCATGAAATTACATGCCCAGTTTCAAAACATCAACATTTACCAAGAGATGTTTTTCTGAAGATTTGACAATGTCTCTGTTTAGACAGCTTTAAATCTATAATTTTGGGTGAACACTTCTTCAGCGATTTTGTCTTCTAGGGTAGATTTAGAGTGTCATCCTTCATTCTGCTTTGGCCTCACACCATTCATTACCCTGTATGCTGTTATACAGACTTGTGACATTTATGAACTGTCTGAAAGGATAAACACATAACACTGAAACAACAGAGATAGCGCTTTTAGAGTCAGTCACTCTGATAATCACTTGCTAGTAATTTTCCTTGTAGTGTAAACTAGGAGAAGCTGTTTCAGTTTCTAAGATCCATTTCTTCTTTGCAAAATAGACGAAGGTCTGTTGCGAATAGAATGTGTCCCTGCAAATTTCCTATGACACATCCTCATCCCCAGGAACCCCCAACATGACCTGGTTAGCCATGGGGTCTTTTTTCCAGTACAACTATTTCATTTTTTCATTTCTTTTATTATAAGAACATAAAAAAAAGCAACAAAAACCAAGAAAAATGATACAGAATTTCAAAAGAAGATGATAGGAAATTAACCGTGATTATTATACTGCATATTGTTATCTTTAAAGTAGTTGTTCAAATGCCCAGATACAGGCATGGAAAACTGATCAAAAACAGTTAGGTATTACATGTTCCCTTCAATAAACCAGTGGAAATTAGTAGTACAACTGTCTTAGAGATGAGGTCTTTAAAGAAGTAATTATGGTAAAATGAGACCACTGACTGGAGTGGTCCTGATCCAACTGGACTGGGTCCTTTTGAGAAGAGAGGCCCCAGACACATGCAGAAGGACAGCTGTGTCAGGATACAGGGTGACATGGTATCTACAACCCAAGGAGAGGGCTGGGGATATAGCTCAGTGACATAAGCACCTGCTGGCAAGTGCAAGGTCCTGAGTTCAATTTCAGGTACCAAAAATAAATAAATGCAGACAATCCAAAGAGACAGGAGCAAGGAGGAATGATCTTTATCCACACAATGACCTTACAATCTCCCTATAGTAACAACTCTATGCTTCGCATAATTCTCCGTAAGTTCTCATTCCTAATAATAAAATGAGCCTTTATACCTGCTTTATTTTTTGTCTGGGTATCCCTCCAAAGCCTCATGCAGTCACGGGGCGGGCTTTTAGAGTTTAAGATTGATTCCTGGGTGTGAGTGCTGCACCCTCCCTGGGGAGGGTAGTTTGCATACAACATAAGGGAGAGAAGGAGGCTATTTGCAGCCACTCCTCCCCTTTGCGCTGGTTGCTTTTGCTGTTTTCTGCCACCATGAACAGTTGCCCTCTGCCATGTGCCACTCTGCCTTGGAGCCAGCCAAGTATAGACTGAACCCTCCAAAATCTGTGAGCTAAATAAACTTTCCTTCCTGAATTTTGGATGTCAGATATTTCGTCTCAGCAAGGAAAGAAAAGTAGCCAAGACAGTGCCCATTCCGATCACTTCCCATGTTAAGTTCCCATCTTATCTGTGGTTCTTCTGAGAAGTAGATTTTCTAGATTGCGACTTAGTGCAAAAGCTGATTATCTTCACAAAATCTGATGTACTACAGTTCTCAGCAGTCTACAATCTTCTGGCCTTTGGACACTTGCTCAGGCGCATTGAGCAAAGTGGCTTTCTTCCTAGAAAAGACATTGGCTGTTTGTAATCTTCCCACACACCCTAGGTTTATTTTGTGGGGTTTCCTGAGGGACCAGCAGAAAGAAACAACAAAAAAATGAAACTGTTTTTTAAAAGTAAATATTGCCACCTAGGCATGATGGTGCCTGCCTGTCATTCCAGCACTCAGGAGGCTGAAGCAAGAGGATTGCCCTGAGTTCAAGGCCAGCCTGGGCTACATAGTGAGACCTTGCTCATTCTTTTTTCTCTCTGCCGTGTCTGCTCTCTTGAACTCTAGTTTATCTGATGGCTTTTTACTGACTCTATTGTAATATTCACTCTCCCTTCTTTTTAGAGAACCTTAAGAGTCAAAGTTTGACTGGATAGCTAGGGTAACATGGAAGAATTCAACTTCCTACTTTACACCCTACTGAAATGTAAGATAAAAAATGCCATATTAATAAACAAAAATATTGGATAAATACAAATAGTAGTCCTTCCCAATGCCATATTTAGGGATTTTTTTCTTTTTAATCAAATCACAGAATTCAAAAGTAATCACTAAAAGTTATCCATGAGTATCTAGATATTCATATAACTAAAAAAAAAACTGATTTTATTGCTTGTATCAAAAATATTATAAAGAGCTGGGCATGGTGGCACATGCCTATAATCCCAGCCTTTGGGAAGCAGAGGCAGGAGGATCAGTGCAAGTTCAAGACCAGCCCGGGCTATAAAGTGAGCTCAAGGCCAGCCTAAATTCCACAGGAAGACCCTGTCTCAAAAAGAGAAAAAAAAAAAAAAAACTCTAAAGGTCTATTGTTTTATACCTGATTAGGATAAAAACTTCCATGTTCCCAAGCAACAGAAACTTGCCATTTCCTTTACAATTCAAAATTACAAATCCTTATTCTTCAGTTACTGTCAAAACAATAGAATTTGCCCCTGTAATTGGCCTCACCCTTACTAACTTTACCTCGACTCTTGCTATTAAAATTTTCTTGTTTAAAGGAAGGCGTTCCTCCTACCATTACGTCATGCTTTCTGTCAATTCTGTGCTCTAAAGGGAAGCTCTGTCTTCACATTCATATAACAAAGGAAAGGTCCATCCCTTTGTGGGAATATGGGTGGGATTATGGGACACAAAGGTAAGGTGAAAAAACGCCAGGTGCTGAAAAACAAGCATAGCGTGACCTTCTTCCAATGGAAGATGAAAGCGTCAATCTTTTATGAAGCTGAAAACAGGAGGTGATTTACCAGGGGCTAGAGGCTTAGGAAAGGAAGGATGAGAAAATGCTTGCTGGTCTAAGAATGAGAATTTATAGCTGGACAAGAAAAACGGGCTCGGGCTGGGGATTTAGCTCAGCGGCAAAGCGCCTGCCTGGCAAGCTCAAGGTCCTGAGTTCGATTCCCGGTACCGGGGAAAAACCAAAAAAAAAAAAAAAAAAAAAGAAAAATGGGCTCAAGGACTTACTGTCCGGTACGGTGACTAGGGCCGACAACAACGGTGAAAATCACAGAGTAAACAATGAGCTTCAAATCAGAATTACGTGAGTAGTGAATTTATGAGAGGCTTGGGCACCGACTAATGCATAATGTTTAAAATCGCCGTGGTTTAAGATGGTTACACAGCTAGTTTCTCTTAGTTCATTAGACAGAAATTTTTGTGCTAATAGTGTGTAGACAGGATACCTTGCCTATATCTTCCACTCTGAATTACTACTCGGAATTCAGCAATACACAGTGCTATCAACTATTGTAGCTGTCCTAATAGCCTCGTAGGAAATTCGGGGTTCATTGCTGTATTTGTTTTTTTTTTAAAAGGAAGGAACAGCTGGGATGGGGGAAAGGAGAAAAGGAGGGGAACAAAAGTGTGTGTGTGTGTGTGTGTGTGTGTATGCTTACACAAGATAGCTGGGATAGGGGCTGGGGATTTAGCTCAGCGGCAAAGCGCCTGCCTGGCAAGCGCAAGGTCGTGAGTTCGGTTCCCGGTACCGGAGAAAAACCAAAAAAAAAAAAAAAAAAAAAAAAAAAAAAAAAAAAGATAGCTGGGATAATTGTACTAATTTTTATTGCATATTGAAAGAAACTGTTAATAACTAATTGTCTTATCAATCTTGCATGCATGCCAATGTCTATTGATCTGAGCAGGTACTTAGCAGATAGCAATATGTACTGTAACAACCATTATCAATTTCCTATCACCTTGTTTTGAGATTCTGCCTCATTTTTATTGTTTTTGTTGTTTTGTTTTTCACATTGTGTTTCTTTTTTATTTCTGTTTTTCTTATTCTTTAAAATAAAAATTTAAAAAAATCTCTGTGGTGTACAGGATAAATGCACACCAATTTATGTGTCAATTTTAAAAATTGATTGGAGGGCTGGGGATATAATTCATCAGCACAATGCCTGCCTGGCAAGTACAAGGTCCTAAGTTTGGTTCCTAATACCAAAAAATACAAAAACAAAACAAACAAACAAACAAAAAACCAAAACAACAAAAAAGACAAAAAGTCAATAAATAAATAAATAAAAACTCATTGGCGACTATAATCTGTCATCATCTTCCCAAATGGAGCTTCAGGTTCCATAAGACCTCCTTCTGCTTCCTTTTCTGACTCTGTAAAACACACCATACACAGGTGTTGGCTCTCTGAAACCCTCCCTTGTAATTCTCTGCTATAAGTCTCCAAAAAATTTGCACGACAGAACTACCCTCTCAACAGCTATACACACTTGTTCAGAAAGCCATTAATGGTTGGTTCAGTTGTTTTATAGGATCAGTATTTTTTTTTTTTTTCTTTTTCAGGGCTGGGATGTTAGGCACTTTTTTCTACCATGGAGCTACACCCAAAGTTCTCTTTAAAACTTTATTTTGATACATGCTGTACCTAAGTTGTCCAAGCTGGTCTTCCACTTAGGATCATCTTGCCTCAGCCTCACAGGTAGCTAGGAAAACCGGCTTGCCCCAACCCAAGCATTTTATGTTTGAATGGCTCAGACACCAGAATAGAGTGTGGTTTATTAACTTATTTACAGGAAACATACCTTCAATGCTTTATCAAATTATTACATTTTGGAGGAAAGTGATTATCTTGCCATGAGGACACTAGCATCCCAAACTTTTCACTGATATTCATGAACGTGATTTTCGTCTGATGTTTAGAAAATCCCTACACCTCTTTACCCAAGCCATAAGAATACTAGCTAGCTGTTTCCCTTGACTTTTTTTATTTTAAAGAGAATAAAAGAAACAACAAAAATGATACAAAATTTCAAAACAAGATGATAGGAAATTAACAACGTCTATGATATTGCATATCGTTATCTTCAAAGTAGTTGCTCAGATTACCAGATACAGGCATGCAAAAGTCATTAAACAATATAATCACTAACTGTTCCTTCCAATGAACTAACAGAAATTAGTAGTACAATTATCTTAGCTATGTTGTGTGTATATACACATATCTTTATTTCCTTTTCCTTCTTTTCTCCTTTCCCCCATCCCAGTTGTTCTTTGCTTTTGAGCGGCTTCTTGCCCTTTCACAATATCTATTGTACCTTTTGGATCTTATTTACTCTTTCAGTTTCTTACACTAAGGAGACAATATGATGTTTACACATGTGGGTCTGACTTATTTCACTTATGAGTATTGTCTGTAGTATAGCACCTTATTTTGTTTTTACTGCATTTCAAAGAAATAGTTGAAAAAGAATCCTTAATTCTCATATGGAAGGAGAAGGCACACCTTAATTTTACTTTGAAGGAAAATATGTGATAATTTTCAGTTTTCATTGATTTATTAGGCCATGTTTGCAGTATATTGTGATTATATTGGCCATGGAAAGTTGTTACATGTACATCACACCTCTTGGTTTTTCTTTTCATTCCTCTTTTCCCCTCCTCCTACTCCTAGCCTTCATCTCTTTTTCAGGTCCTTTTGTCCACAAACTCTGCTTCCCTGTTTCCTGATTATGTGTCTTTTATTTTGCTTTTTAAAGCATTCATACATTGGGAATCTCCTATAGGAGAAACAACTCAGTATTGAAGCTTGCATGTCTTATTTCTTTTAATGACATGGCCTCAAGGTGTGACATTCATAGAACCACAACCTTTCACAATACAACTGGTAACTACCAACTAATCTTATGGGAATAATATCTTTGCAAAAACCCCTTCCTCAAACTCTCTCCTTTCTATAAATATTGTCTTGGTAATATTTGCAAATCTGTGATAAAATAATGTTATTACTAAGTGTAACGCATTTATTTTGAAAGAATGGTACTCTATTTAGCTAAGCTTTAAGATATCCTGGTATACCTCAACATTCCTGGCAAATAATAATACAATCTAGATAAAAATTATAGATGGGCAGATATAAGAAACAGGCTGATAACTAATTTAATTTTGCCACACACAGAATACTGGAACTCTAATGCATCTGAATTTGTGTTTTGATTTAATGCATTGAATTCCTGGATTGGGGCCATTTTTCTAGATCAAGATGGACAGGGTATGTTTAAATAATGACCATTGTACAGACTATGGACTACATAAAGCATTTATCAGACAATTTGGCCTAAGGTGTACGAATTAAAAACATCATTCATGGGCTGGGGATTTAGCTCAGCGGCAAAGCGCCTGCCTGGCAAGCGCAAGGTCATGAGTTCGGTTCCCGGTACCAGAGAAAAACCAAAAAAAAAAAAAAAAAAACAAAAACAAAAACATCATTCATATAATTGCCTTTTGTACTATAAACAAGTGCCAATATTTTCTTAATTTAGTTGTTATCATGGCTTAAATTTAGCATTGAAATAAGGTAAATGGGATTTTAACTAAATTTTCTACTTTAGGGAGGGAGAAATGGTAAGCTTTTGATCAGTGTGTCTTGGTTACTTTCCTCTCATTGCTGTGACAAACTACCTGACACCCAAAATTAAGGAAGGAAAAGTTTATTTCCCTTACAGTTTGTGGAGGTTTCAGTCCATACTTGGCAGGTTACAAGGCAGAGTGGCACATGGCAGAGGGCTACAGCTCATGGCAGCAGAACACAGCCAAAGCAACAAGCACACAAGGGAGGAATGGCCGCAAGCAGCCTCTTCCTCTCCCTTACATATGTAAACTATCTACCCCAAGGCAGGTGTAGCTCTCACACCCAAAATCAATCAAACTCTAAAAGCCTGACCCACGACCACATGAGGCTTTGGGGGGACACCCAGACACAATCCATAACACAGTGGCTATTATATTTATAGTCAGATGAGAATAACAATTTGTGGTTCTCTGTTTCAGAGTAGGGCAACTATAGATAGTGACCACATACTGTATATTTAAAACCCACAAGAAAGAATTTCAATGATTTCTGCGTAAAGTAATAACAAATGCTTATAGAGATAGATATGCTTAAGCTGCTTTAAAAATTGCACAATGTATACACATATTGGACCATCACATGATGCGCCACAACATACAGAATTTCCACATCGCTAGGTATGAATTAGAATGAATTTCATTTAAGTTAAATATAAATAAATTCAGTCTTGTGTAAGATAATATAGATAGGAAACCAAATTATCTCAGGAATAGCGGAGAAAAAAAATTGAAGACAGTTAATTGCATATTTTGGTTCAGGACACAAATTAAAATTGCATGGCTACAAGTAAATATCTCAGGTCCTTACCAGCTTTGCATACCATGTAACTACTTTAATCCATCATATGGTAGGGTAATATAGGAATGATACATTTTCAAAGAAACCTACGTGATCTATATAGGAAGCAATGACATGATGTCCACAATAATAGAGACTTCTAAGTAGCACTTATCTCAGTACCTAGGAAGATGGAACTTCAGTTTGGGTTACAAATCCTGACAGTTGAATAATAATAGTATATGAGACCTCTCTCCTTTCTGGCTGCCTCTCACAGGTCAGTTCAATCTTGTTAATTTGATTGTTGAGTTATGGAGTCTAGTGGGTACTTCAGCTGAATGTTGAAAAGCTATTGTAACTTAAATGTGTTTCTACTGGAACCAGAAAAAGGAGGGAAATTAGCGCATGATAAAGCATTTTCCTGTACTACACTGAAAAGAGTGACCATGATTTCCGATCCCATACCAACCTCTGAAAAATCTTACTGTGATGCCACCCCAGCCCGCTTCTAGGTACACTGCTCCTTCTTTAAGTCTTAACCTCATTGTTTAATTATATCATTTTACTTTAGGCAAGGAGCTCCCCTGAGAATGTACTTTCCAAACAGGGAGCCAGTCCAAGGAAAAAATATTGATTAATTCATTAATTAATTCATTCTTTCTTTTTGTAGCAGAGGGGGCTGCACTCAATGTGTTCACTCTGAACTATATCCTCAGTCTTTTTTTTTTTTTTTCCTTTTAATTCTGAAGCAGCATTTTATTTAATCAGCTAGTTCCCTCAGGCTGGCTTCAAACCTGCAAGCTTTCTATCTCACCCTCCCAGATGACTGGAATTGTGGACATGCAGTAGCACAGCCTGGGGGCAATGAGCTCTTAAATTCCCACAACAGAGCTTGAGAGATGAAATCCAAGGTGAATGATTCCAGTTCCCCGGGGAGCCCACATTTCTCTCTGACCAACTGAAGAACGAAGTCTGATTTCATCCCATGAAAATGGGCAAAATAACTTGAACCATCAGCTGCAGCCACAGGAAGGTAGACTCAACCCAGTCGCTAATCATAGACACAAAGAAACCATTCAGGGAGACATGATTATCTTCTAACACCTAAAGAAGCATAGAGATGTCACCACTCGTAAACACTGATTGCCACTGCAATTACTTTCCTCCAGTTGGATTCAGCTCACTAATGGAATTCTTCTCCATGTCTGGATGATTTTCTGGGCACAGATATCTCACATGCCCCTTAAGGACGGGGATGCTTACTCTTTAGGCTAATTTTATCAGAGGAGAGTTGACATGAAGAATACTCATGCCCACCTACAGAGATGGAATATGTCACTCATACTCTGGATGATTGCACATGATATGCGCTTGTACAACTGGGAGCACAGTGGGTCTGTTCAGATAGCATGAGGCTATGTGTTCATCTTGATGTAAGGACAGATACAATATCACTAAGTGAGAGGGATTTTTCAGGTCATCTCATTGGACCACTGCCATCCATGTGGCCTGTCATTGGCTGAAACACCATAACATGCCACATGATTCTCTCTATAATGTTATTGTAGGTCATTCATTTGTGTTGCACATGTCCATAGATATCAAAAAGAAATTTTAAAATCTCTGCTCCAACTAACACATATTCACAGAGTTTACACCTTTCGTAATTTTATCTAGCTCTAATGATGACAAAATTTGTTATTCATCTACACCGATGAATTTCTCTGCAACTCCTATCAACACAGAGAAATTTTTCTTCCTGACATTTGTACCCACTTTGTTAATTCCTACCTCTTCCCTCTGCACCCTACTTGCAGATGAGCCACCCAATAACACTTTGTTCTTGTGTTTTTAATGCCAGATGCTCTGTCATTTATTCAGACAAGAAGATGTCATCCATTCTGATGTTGGCGAGCAATGTAACAGCTTGTTCATGGCCTGAAAGCATTAAAATGTTAAAATGGTATATTAGACCATCTTTGCACATGTGACCTGTAACCTAGAATTGCAGATGCCTGTATTTCTTGGTGGAAGCAAATTGGAAATGAGATAGAGCCTCTCTTCTCATGCATGACAAGTGAGCAGTATTTTAGGGATCAGCTCTCTTTAAAAAGCATGACTGTGAAGGAAAAAGAGAAGCACTGTCTGGGTAGAACGTAAAATGAATCGCTTCTCATTATTCAGGACTATCAGGACCCTATTTCTTTGTCTTTTATGCAAATACGTGTCTAATACGCACAAAACATTCTCCTTCTAATGTGGAGGTTTTCCATAATGACACGTAATTCCTGATGTGTGCATACATATTTTTGGACCGACAATGGCTCTAATACTATCTGGTGATGCTTTATTACTGCTATCACAAATAGAAAATGTAGTAGAAAATATGTTCTTGAAATTATATTGGCCGGTGTCTGTGATTATTTTTGCTACTTATGCTCTTTTGAAAATTGTCAAGGGATTGCTCCATGCCCTGGGCTGTGTAGAAAAATGAGAATTTATTGTGCACCAGTCACGGAGCCTGGAAACACAAAGTACAGGCAGGGGCGAGACTTGTTCCTTTCGGGGCCTCAGTCCTGAGCTTGGAGAGGCCATCTCCGACCTGTGTCCTCAAAATCCTCTTCTCTCTGTGTCTGTGTGTCCTTGTGTTCTTAGAAAGACGGCGATCCTGTTGGGTAAGGGCCACTCTGGCAATCTTGCTGCACCTTAATCACCTCTTTAAGATCCCCGCCTCCAGGGCTGGGGATTCAGCTCAGCGGCAAAAAGCGCTTGCTTGGTAAGCGCAAGATCGTGAGTTCGGTTCTCGGTACCGGAGAAAAACCAAAAACCAAAACAAAAAAAAAAAAAAAAAAAAAAAAAGACCCCGTCACCAAACACAATTATACTATGCGATCCTGCAGTTTAGCACTGTCACCTCCAGTCCTCCCACATCCTCTCTGCATTTTTACACAAGATCAATTGTAGTTGAAATCAGAATAAATGGAAAATTGCAGAAAGAATCCATGGAATGATGTTTAAACTCTGCACCATTCTGAGTAGCATGATGAATACACTGTCCCAGGGCCACTTAGCAGGAATGTGAATCATTCCTTCATTTAGTGCAAGCACCCTAAATATGCCATGCATGCTCCTGTCTATCACTGCTGTCTTGATCCTCACACCAGCTGTCACGTTACCACAGTGCTGTGTTCAATAAAACTTTATTTTTGTTGACAGTGGTCCCAAAGCACAATAGTGGCAATCCCGGAAGTTCAAATGTTCATCTCCTGGTGGACTTACAGTTAAAGGTGCTTTTACAAGGTAAGACCTGACCAGGAGAGGTGCATTACCAGAGCAGCATGACATAGAAATGCACATCTTCCTCCCTGTCTCCTTTCTTCTGTCTCTGCTTCCTGATCACCATGGTGTGAGCAGCTGTCTTCCATCAGACCCTGCTACCATGCGCTGCCTGCTTTGGAGCCAGAAGCCGTGGACTGAGTCCCCTAGAACTGTAAGCCAAAATAAACTTCTCTTCCTTTAAGTATGGATGGGGTGCACTTTTTTTCCAATAACAAAAAAAATGTCTAAGACACCACTGCAAAATGGAAATGGTCCATCTCTCCTTTTTTCAGCTCGGTAGCTATTCGTAGTGTACATAATGTTTGTCATGTTTTCCAAAGTTTTGCTAATTGTCTTCTTCCAGGCCTAACGAGTGATTCAGCTCTCCCCTACAACTGTAATTTAGGTGCTGATGCTGTAGAATGCAGAATTGGAAGTAGCAAGCCAAAGGGTGGGAGACCCATCCCTCATGGCGAGGACGGTGAAACTCACTCCACTTCCCTTTGTGTCACACTTACTTTCTCCAACATGGAACAATCGTGAAATATACTTACCTTTGAGCTGTGGTGAGCATTGTTTGACATCACATTTGTGCTTTTATTAATATTTGGAATGCACTGTGTCACTGATAAATATTTCTTAAATTTCACTGCTTGAATCTTTTAGTATATTTGTTCCAATGACAAAAATAGAACACTCTTCATAACAATACCTAAATTTTGAATTAAAATCTCTGTGCTTACAGAGAACTATTTTATATAAGGTCCTCAAAATAAGATTTATAGATTCTCTATGAAAATGTACATTGAAATCAAATGCAAAAAATATTTTTCAATGTTTTCTTTCTTTATATATTTTATCTTTATATAAGATATATTATAAAATATATCTTTATATGATATATAAAATATATCTTTATATAAGACATATTTCAAAATATAAGATTATATTTTATCTTTATATAAGGTATAAAAATATATGAAAATTTGGAAAGAGCTCATTGCTCCATTTATAGTGTAAACGAAATGGGATTTTGAAAATTATATGTATATATGTATGTATAACATTGATATCCCAGGTATAATATACAAATCACTTCACACAAAGAACTAATAATTGACCAGTGCTTTTGTACATGTCAATAAAGTGCTATAGCATTTAAGACTTAAGTGACGTCTAATGTCTTAAGTATATTTCAAAAGATATTTTAGGCCAGATGTAGTGATACATGCCTGTGATCTCAGTATCTGAGAGGCTCACATGGGAACATCAAAAGTGATCCCAGTACTCTGAGAGGCTGACATGGGAATATCAAAAGCTCAGTCTCAGCCTGAGCAATTTAGAACTTAGCAAGGTGCTGTCTCAAAAAAAATTATATATGTCTTACTGAAAAGTCTTATGGTTCAATCTGCAGTACTAGAAAAAATAATATTTTAATCTTTAAACAAATGGCAATATATTCCATGCATTGGTATCCACTCATAAGCAAAGAAAGATATTTGTGCATGCAACAATTTTAATGTGTCTCTAAGGAATTAAAGTTATCCCTTCATGTCCATAGGAAATTACTCCCTGAATGGTCTCTCCCAGAAAATACCCAAATGCACTCAATCACAAATCCTTCATATGAAATGATACACTCTTTCCATAAAACCTACACAAATTTCCCTATATTTAAATCATTTCTAGATGACCTGTATTACCTGATGTGACATAAATACTGTGTGACCAGTTGCTCTGCTGTATTGATAAGGAATAATGACTGAAAAAAATTGTGTATACTTCTCACTGACACATTTTTAAAATAATATTTTCTGTCTTTGGTTGCTTGAATCTTCAGAAGCAAAAGCCGTACATGTGCCAGACAACTGTATACTGAAAATAACAAAAAAGGCTATATCCTAAAGCTACATTTGGAGTAACCCATCTCTACTGTTGGTGGGAACGAAGACAGGTACAACCACTGTAGAAACCAGTATGGAGAATTCTCGAAAAATTAGGATTAGGGGACCCATTCGACCTGGTTATTTTCTTTCTGGGTATTTTTCTGGGAGAACTGAAAATATACCACAGTGATATATATGCACCCATGTTCATAACAGCACAATTTGTCATATTTAAATCTTGGAAGCAACACAAATGCATGTTAATTCAGAAATGGATTTGATTATTTGATATTTGATTATCTGACTATTTGAAAATGCATAAAAAAGATGTGGTATTTTTATACAATGGAGTATTACTCAGCTACACAGAAAAATATACTAGAGGCTTTTATAGGAAAATGGATGCAACTAGAAACCATAATCATAAGTGAAATAAATGGGACTCACATGTGTAAACATTGTTTTGTCTCTCTGGTGTAAGAATCTGAAAGAGTAAATAAAACCTTAAAGGTACAATAGATATTGTGAAAGAGAAAGACAGTTCTCTAAAGGAAAAACAGCTGGGATGAGCGAATGGAGAGAGGAAGGAAAGGAGGAAAGGGATAT
>NW_004955499.1:3625701-3646693 GCF_000276665.1 Chinchilla lanigera | reverse complement strand
AGAGAGAGAGTGAAAGAGAGTCAGAGACAGAGACAGAGAGGGAGGGAGGGAGGGATGGATAGATGGGATAATTATACTACTAGTTTATCTTGGTTTATTGAGAGGAGTAGTTAATGTTTAGTTTTTTTACCAGTCCTGCATGCCTGTATCTATTAATCTGAGAAACTATTTTGATGATAACAATATGTAATACAACAACTATTGCTAATTTCTTATTATTTTATTTGAAATTCTGTGTCATTGTTATTGTTTTTGTTTAGTGTTGTTTCTGTCTTTTCTGTTATTTTGTTTGTGTTCCCTTCCCTTTAAAGTAAAATTTTTTAACACTTCAGTTACATTTGGTGTGGTTGCATTTGTGTACTCTTCCCTGAAAGGACAGAGATCAAAAAGCAGAAGAGTGAGAGGTCATTGTGTAGTTTCAGACAGGATTAAAGGTAGGAGGAACCAATGTATGGCTGTAATATGTATATATGAGAAATTCTTGCACAGTTAGAAGCTCTCTGTAAATTTGTGGTCTCAATAGCTCAAGTTCTGGTTTTGGAACTTTGCAGGAGTTTCTTAACATGTTACCTGTAGGAGAACTGGGACAAGGGGTTACTAGAAACTCTCTTCATTATATTTTACAACTGCACTTGAACCTGCAAGTATTTCAAAACACAGAGTTTAAAGTGCTTCAAAATATACTAAAGTGACCGTGCGGAAAAGTTCAACTAGAGTGAGTTGATTACAGGACGATATACATGGTGTGATCAAAACTATAGAGAATGTGGACATTCTTTTACATTCTTATAGTTAAAGACACACTGTCCTGAATCCCCCTCGAAATTGTCCTATTCTTTTCCCACACTTAAGCTGTGCTTCTTGCCACTTTTGAAGCAATTCTAGAAATGCTGTTTTGTCTCTGTCATTAGCTGTTGTCACTCCAATGAAGCTCTCAGTGTATTCACAGCATTGCCCTCTCAGGGTGGTTTTGACTTAGGGAGGAGCCAGAAGTCATACAGTGGCAGATCTGGCGACTAAGGTGGGTGAGGACACAGCATCATTCTTTCCTGAGCCTGGCTTTCCATTGGATGGTGCTCAGTAACAGCACTCACTGTATTTTTGATCATACCTTGTAAAGACCCTCAGGAAAGAGGACTCCAGAGCTGCTGCAGAAAGCAGCAAAGAAGGGGATGAGCGTGTTCCAAGTGAGGGGAGGAATTTGAGAAGAATGTGTCTTTTATTTACTAAATCGTTTAAAATATAAGCATTCACTTTGCATTCTTTTCCTACTTTGCACAATAAAGTGACCACAAAGAAAATTTAATTAGAGGGAATAGAATATAGGAAAATATATAGATATAGGAAAATATGTATTTTCTCTCAGAAATGCAAAAGAATACAGATTCACACTAGCTCTCTTCTTGAATTTTTTTTTCCTTTTTTTTTTTTCTTGTCTTTTTGAGACAGGGTCTCACTATGCAGTTCAGGTTGGCCTTGAGCTCACTTTGTAGCCCAGGCTACTCTAGTACTTGCAAGAGTCCTCCTATCTCAGCCTCCCAAGTGTTGAGATTACAGGCTGATGCCACAATGCCCAGTTTTGAATTTCAATGTTTAAAAGCACTAGCTTGGCATCTTGTGGTCTCTTAAACTACATACTCTTTCCCCAGCATTCCAGAGGGACTACACCCAGCACCCCATACTGTAATGTAAAATTTGAATAGAACCTATGTGGGTATCCTCCTGCAATTTTATCTCATTTCTAGCTAACTTATAATAGTTACTGTGCTTTAAGTCCTATATCAATAATAATTGTATTGCTTTATTTGGGGAATAAGGACAGGAAAATATGTCTCTACATGTCAGTAGAGACAGCATATTTTTTAAGATGGCCAGTCTTTAGATAAATTCATGAATGTGAAATTCATGAATTCAGACACCTGAATACATATTGTTAATCACGAATGGAGAACAGATATTATGAAATTGAGATAATACCTAATCTGTTTTTCTACCTAACTCTGCTTAGGATCTAGCAGGAGAGATAAACGGGTAACATTTCTCTGAGTTTTTAACTTTTAATCCTTTCTGTGCACTTCATTTGAAAACTTTAGCTTTAACATGAAAGGAATAGTTCAGGTCTGAGTCCAATTATTGGAATTTTGGCATTTTTCATTTTCAAGAGACAATAAGGGATGAGTTCTGATTTGAATCAACTGTAGGGATCATCTTGGTATAAATGAGGCAAAAAGGAAGCCCTCCTGCACTGTTGATGGAATGTAATCTACTGCAACCATTGTGGAAATCAGCATGGAGATTTCTCAAAAAAAATAAACTAGGAATTCCAGCTGGCCCAGCTATTGCCTTTTTAAGTATTTTCCTGAAGGAGTTACAAGACATCCTATTACAGTGATCCACACACTCCCATGTTCACAGCAGCACAACTTGTAACAGCTAAGTTTTGAAAACACTCAAGATGCCCATCAACAAATGGAGTAAAAAATGTGGTGTTTCCACATTTGTTATAAGGCACATTTTATAACAAATTGGTGTTCCATTTTGTTATAAGGCACATTTTACATTGGTGTTTTTCTTGTTGTTCTGAAATTTGGAAAGTGTACTCATCATTTGAGTGTCTCCTTTCAGTGGAGCACTACTTAGCCATAAAGAAGGATAAGCCTGAGTCAGTTTTGGGAAAATGGGTGCATCCTGAGACCATAATACGGAGTGAGATAAATCAGACACAGTTTAAATGTTCATGGTTTCTGTTACATGGGAAAACCAGATTACATGTAAAGAGCAAAATAAAAACATAGATAATAGGAAGTAGGGAGAGATATCTTTCTCAAACTGGAACAAGAGATGGTAGAAAGGGGAGAGAGAAGAAGGAAATAGAATGAAAAAGAAATTAAAATGAGTTACGTACCTCTACCGGGTGCACACAGGGATTGCAGTCGTGGACTGCAAATACAAAGTTATAAAAAATGTTAAAAACTAAAAAGAAGTCTGAGTTATACAGCTTCATATCTTGAAACAAATACCAAATATGCATTTAGACTCTACTCGTTAATTCATTTGAACAGCTTTGCAAGTTCCAATTTGTTGTAAGGCACATTTTACATGGGTGTTTTTCTTCTTGTTCTGAATTTTGGAAAGTGTACTCATCATTTGAGTGTCTCCTTATAGCATGGGTTTGTGCTTGATACTGCTCCAAGTGATGCAGTCCTTGACATTTTATTGGTAGGGTTTACCCCTTGACCTTCCTAGGAGATACTCACAATGGCATATTCAGGGATGCCTGAGGTTCTCGTACAGTAAATTCTCCACAAGCTCAATACAATAACCTGTCCTCAGGACCATGAGAAGAGATTCAAACACATCCTGTTTTTCTTTAGAATAGAGGTAGAAAGTAGTGGCTTTGTTTTGCTTGATCAATCTTTGAGGTTTCAGTACACTTGGGAGTCTCACGGAATTTGTGAAAATAAAAGCAAAGCAAGAGGAAGGAGAGAAAGGGCCTGAAGAGGTTAAAAGAGGTGGAGAGGGAGAAGAAGAAGAAAAGAAAAAGTAAAGGGTTACAGAAGGAAGAGCAGGAGGAGGAGGAGGAGGAGGAGGATCTCACTGATAAATACAAGACCGCTGTGATCCAATCACCTCCAAAAAGCCCCACTGTCTCAGTTACTTTTCTCTCACTGCTGAGACAAAATACCCAATGTCCAGAATTAAGGAAGGAAAGGTTTACTTAGCTCCCAGTTTGTACAGGTTTCAGTCTATACTTGGCTGGCTCCAAGGCAGAGTGGCACATGGCAGAGGGCAACTGTTCATGGCAGTGGAAAATAGTAAAGGCAACAACAGGGGCTAAAGGGAGGAATGGCGGCAAGCAGCCTCTTTCTCTCCCTTATGTATGCAAACTACCTGCCCCAGATGGGTGTAGCACTCACACCCGTAATCCCAACATTGGATCACGGATCAATCATAAACTCTAAAATCCCGCCCCATGACTGCATGACGATTTTGGGGAACATCGAGACACTAACCATAATATCCACCTATGAACAATTAAATTTAAAAGTCATTTTAGGTCTATACCATAACAACCTTCAAGTTCCACTTCTTATTTATTGCTTAAATCTGTTCTGTCTGCTAGGATATCAAACATGCTTTAAAAGTCTTAGCATCAGCCAATTTGACCACACAATATAAAGAAAATAATCACCTTTAAAACATGTCTGGATTCCATGATTTAGCTATTACAAATTACACTGTTGTAAATAGTGATGCACATATGTAGCTGTGGTATGATGTTTTCAGTTCTGGAAAAATACCGAAAAGGGAAATAGCTGGGTCGAATGGGACCTCTAACCCTAGTTTACTGAGGAATCTCCACACTGATTTCCACAGTGCTTTTACCTGTCCACACTCCCACCAACAGTGGAGAAGGCTTCCTTTCTCCCAACAGCCCCTCCAGGATTTGTTGTTGGTTGATTTCTTCATGAAAGCCATTGTAGTAAAACAACTACTGTTAATTTGCTATCGCCTTGTTTGAAATTCTGTGTAGTTGAGAAGACAGGCTTCCCTTCACTTTAATTTTAAAGGCTTATATACCTTAAGTGACTTGAATTAAACCACACATGTGTTATTAATTATCATCCTGAACCTGTATATAATGAGATTTCTCTGTGGTGCCGAAAAATATCAATGATATCGACATTAGTAACCAGGGTAACTGATCTTTCTGTGCATCTCTGCATGGCTTTTCTACCCAGATTTAATTCAGAGTGACAGATGAAATTGTGTGAACTCTAAGACAGCAAAGATCACCTCAGCTCAATGGCAGCGTGCGACTTATGCTGTGCCTTTTTCTGCAAAACTCAATTTAAAGTTGGTAGTAAAAGCGCTTTCTGATCCTAAGTCAAAGGCTATTCCTCATGAAGGTGGATCTTTGGCACTGAATAATGATTCAAATTTAGAAGGTATCTCTTTCTACACCTGTTTTTTTTAGCTTTTCATTAATTTGATGCTAAGGTGTAATTTTCTTTTTTTGCCTGATGCTGAAAGTACAACCTATCTGTATAATTAATGGTCCTTTTATTCTCCCACTGGCTCTGTGAATAGAGGGTCAGCTAATGGTGACCTGTTTTTAAACTGCTGTCATGGATCTTTTTGTGATGGATACAAGTCCAGATAAATACCCTGGGAAACACAGAAGGCAGACAGCACCGCTTACCTTCAGAAGTCTTTCCTGAGTTCCTCTGTGCAAATCAGGGACCTTCAAAAAACTGACAGAAACTTAAAAACGCATCTTCCAGCCTCTTTCCGAAGGACAATGAATGTGTGAAATTTCTAAGAGGAGCAATGAAACTTTGCAAAAAAGACCGCCTATCCCTAAATTATAAAGCCCCATTTCATCTCTTTTTTATTTTCACTTCTTTTCTTTTTTCAACTTTGCATAAAGATATGTTAATCTGCTGCAGAGGTATCATGTTTCTGTACCTAGACCATCTGTGGTTCAAAAAGGTGGTTATTTCAATATGCTTTGATTAATTTCATCCAGTTGTTTAACTGCAGATTAATTATTTATCAACCACTTCTATTGGTCAAATGCCATGTTTAAAACTGTGGATTAGAAAACATGAATGTCTTAAATAAAATCAAAAATAGGAAAAGATGTTTCCTATGAAATCTATTTCTCCCTAGGTATTATTAGAGATAACACATACGATTTGAATTTGTGCTTTGCTAACTAATTTTGTGGTATTAATAATACAGATTATTATAATAGCTTGTCAAAGCAAAAGACAACAGATCTGTTTTCATTTTACATTGTAACTTTATTTCAATTACTTCTTTCCTCCAGTTAATAGTAGAGCAGCGAAGTCTACGGATCTAATTCTTTTTAAATTGAAGGCAGCAACTACTTAAATTTTTTATGTACTGCATCCCAAAGTTGTTTCATATAAACATGAGAATGTCATCGTATTCCATTTTGAACCAATATTTTCATTAGCATGAGAACAGGGGATTGCAATTTTTAATCCAACTGCTGCATATAAACATATTATTGTATATTTTAACATCAATGTTATGGTTATGGGGAGCCAAAAATAAAGGATCTCAAATAGAATCTTATTCAGATTGAAAATAAAAAGCCTGTCTCATTACAAATATTCATGGAGAGTTAACTACCTTGAGAATGCTTTCAAAAATTATAGAGCATTTTTCATAGACAAATGTTTTACTGCCTATCATGAAAAATGCACTCGACAACTAGAAGTCAGATACTGTCCTTAGTTAATGTTCAATTATATTTTTTAACATTTTATTAATTTTTGCCACCTTCTGAATCATATTTGTTGTGATGAAGATTTCTGGATCAGTGTGGTTGTAGCCTTCATCACATAAAATTTACAGGAATATTAGCCTTTCACAACTTGAATATGAAGGAAATTAGGTCACTGTATAAATTTTATGTTTGCCCTTGCAGACAAACAGAGGGTTATTAATTCATTGTTGATTTCTGAGTGAATTAGAGTCAACACTTAAACACCAGAAAGGTCAGCGGGCACTTTCAGCTGTTGACATGAATCTACGAATGCAATTTTGATGTCAATAATACTTTATTACAATTCACAAAACAACTAAGGAGTAACTCCACATCCTAGAGTGAGTTCCTCAATATTAACTTGCTCTCTATTTGTTCTGTGCATTTCTACATCTTAGTTCATATAAAGTGACTGGCAAGACAAACACAGACATTTAAGGCATAGGAAAACAAATCTCTATTTTCTAGAAATTTCACCCCAAAATTCCTTCACTTGTCTTTAAGGATGTAAGTTCTTACCAGTGATTTGGAAGCATAGACAAATCCAAGAAATGATTGCAATAATAGCTGCATTTCAGATTCTGCTTCTCTCTCTTCCCAGAAAATAATCAGCACAAAGGCTCCTGTCTGACAAATACCTGTTGTGCTGGAGGGTTTGGAGGAATTTCATTCTCTTGCAATTCTACATCACTGCATTCTCATATAACAGGAAAAGAGCAGGATATTTAGAAGGCAGCGATGCCTCAGGTGTGTGTCTGACCTTTCTTGGTATAGTATGGGTAGTTAAGCACATGGTTTTGTTTACTAGGAATGCCTTAACAAAATACAATACAACAGACTAAGTGGATTAAACCACAAAAAATTCAATGAAATGCACGTGAAGTATACTCATTTTAGTATTAGCTGATTATAACTCATGCATGAAATTACATTACAGTCTCTTTTCCCTTTTTTCCCTTTCCTTCTTCCTTCCTCCTCTTTTTTCCTTTTTCTCACTCTTCCTCCTTGCTTCTTTCCTTCCTTCATTTCTTCTTTCCTTCTTCCCTCCCTCCCTTCCTTCCATCTCTCTCTTTCTTTCTTTCTTTCTTTCTTTTTCTTCCTCTCTCTTTCTTTCTTTGTTTCCTTGTCCCATATTTTTATTGGAGGTATCGGCATTTGCACTGAATCACATCATCCCCAGCTCTTTTTTATTTTAATTTTTAAATGTTCACACAGGGCCCTCTAAGTTGCCCCAGCTGGGATTGATCTCATGATGCTCTGCCTCAGTTTTATAGTGTTCCAAGATTACAAGAGTCCTACATGTGCCTGATAATTTTTTTACTTGTTCAAATCTTGCAAATCTTCCATCACCCATCCACCCATCCATCATTCTTCAGTACACATCAGTAGTGAAGATTCTGCTTTTGGAAAGTGATTTTCACCAAGCAGAATCAGGACCAAAAGCTGAGGGTATCATAATGTTCCCTGCACCTGGGACAAGGCTACACCTGTTTTCCCAGCATAAGAGGAAATAATTATTGTTTCTCTCTCTGCATTCTAATATTTTGGGTAGAGTATAAATTTATCCTATGAGAAAAAAACAGTGCACTAACTCTTGCAGTCCAAGTCTTGCAGACAAAACTCTCCACTGTAGGTAATCTCAGCCGGCCTTGAAACTGTTCGGGTTTCTTACCTTGCCCTGCAAATTATGATCCTTCTTCATGATGCCCAGATGTAAAACAACCCAGTATGTGCGTATGTTGATTCTTCACCAAAGCCAGACAATGCCTTCAGAAATAGTTGGGGTACAAAAAGAGGCACTTCGGTATTTCACGTAACTCACATCAGCCTGGCACTTTTACCAAAAGTGTTCATCACCTAATCATATCTATTCGATTTGAGCTGTACAGCAATTTTCCCACCGTATATGTATTTCTCACCACAAGAAATCCCCATTTTTCTCTTTTGTACAAACCCAGACAACGTGCATTAAGTATTTTAAAGAGGGGACTATGTCTTTATTTTTACATTTGTTGTCACCCAGAAAATGAGTCAGAATAAGAGGCAATAGGTGAAACTCTTTGACTGAAAGAATCAAACATGCTCAATTTGTGAAAAGAAGAATGAGTTTGAGAGCTTTGCAAGAGATCCTTGACGATGTAGTACCTCAGAAAGCAGTTCTCCTGGTGGCTTTGACAAAGCTTTTGAAAGTCAGACAGGAACTAGGGTGTAGTGGATTGAGAACGGGTGGTCAACTTATAACCCCCAGCTGAACTGAGTCAGCCATGGTGCTGGGTGTGGGAGGCCCACCTGAGGACTGCTGGCAGCAGCAAAAAAGGCAGAACTGGAGAAGAAGTGAGGCTGTTGGGAGCTGGTAGAAACTGTAAGGAGCTGTTGAAGGATCTCATCACACTGACTTTCCTGATGAACTCAGCTGTTTTCATCCTTCAAGGAGATGGGGACTTTCTTGGCACTGAGAATGGCTTTGATTCACTTTGGGGGAGCTCTGGTCCTCACCTTGAGCATCACTTCCTGGCTTTGGAGGGGAAGATGGTGCACTGCCAGTCTCCTGGAGAAGCTTGTTGCACTGGCTTTCCTAATGGGAACTCAACTCTCTTGCACCATTGTAGGAGCTCCGGACCTCACTGTTGCTGAGCATGGCTGTGGTACCTTCCTGGGAGCTCTGGTTCTTACTTTGAGCATTGCTTCCTGGCTCCAATGCAGATCCCTCAGCCTGCTAGCACAGATCCTTCATCCCACTGGCACAGACTTCCTAGATTCCACCACTGACCTTTGGGTCCTCCCAGTGCAGACCTATGAAACAGGCCTGCATAAGATATTATTCTGGGCTCTGGGCCTCCAGGTGGACTCATGGGAGGCATTGTTATTAGCTCTAGGTCCTCAGTTGGACTCACGCAGGACATTTCTATGGGATCCAGGCCCTCAGCTGCATTCCTGGTCTTTAGTGTGTGGACAGATTTCCTGCAATCCCTTGTATATTATTCTTTGAGTAACTATTATAAATAATCTTATAAAATATGTGTCCTGTATTATATTGTCCCCCCTTGCAATATTCCCCAAACCAACACATTGGGTAATGATATCAATTAGGTAATGATATCAATTAGGTAATGATATCAACTGGTAAATTTTGCCTGGCCGTGATGGCACACACCTGTAATCTTAGCACTCTGAAGCCTGAAGCAGGAGAATCCTCGAGAGTTCAAGGCCAGCCTGGGCTACAAAATGAGCTCAAGCGCAGCCTGAACAGCATAGCAAGACCCTTTCTCAAAAAGACAACAAAAAGTTAGTAAACTATGGTGACAAATTCTATTCTTTTTCTTAGAGAAAAAAAGAAGGATATTGAAAATAGAAATTGGCAAAGGAAACATGTTTAGCAATGACTTTACTTCCTGAACTGTCAGTGATAACTTTGTAGCTCCCCAAGGCACCAGCTTGAGGAATGTTTATCCAGGCTGAAATGAATTCATTTGTATTGCAACTATGTACAATTTACTAAGATACAAAACATGGCTCCAGGGATACGGCCTATTTGTACTGAATTAACTGTCTTCCAGAGGAAAATCTGGAATGTTGGGTGTGCTTAATTAGTATGATAGGAAAGGCTTTGATATTGCTTTTCTTACTCCAAGTATCCTTATCGCTAGACACTGCTGACACCTCAACTTTCCCCTGAAACACTGCAGTTTTTCTTTCCTTTCTCTGTGTAATTAGCAAATGAGAAGTGATTAAAATTCTTGATAGGAGAATATAAGGAAGCAAACTGTTGCTGCCTCATAGTTTGTAGACATGTTTTAGTTTATTTTTCATAATCATAGGCTCTAAACATGGACAACTCATTTCTTTTTTGGTTCTGCTCATTAAAAGCAAAAAATTTGTTAGTACCTGTCTGAACTACACCGTGATTATGTTCATCCTGGGGAGCTGCTATGCTTATATAAAGCACCTTAATTGATTTATTCACCTAATCTTCCCATTTTAAGTCCTCTTTCCGGTTCCAAAATATCTAGCTTCCTGCTTCTTACTATCTCTCTTCTATGTTGCTCTTATCGATGAGTCTCCTGTATACGAGAAAACACGATAGTTAAGCTTGCCCGGCTGGTCTCGAACTTGGAACCCTCCTGCCTCAGCCTGACAGTAGTCCTTTACAATGATTAATGACCGGCTTTCAGAAAAATGTCAAATTTTGCTAAATACATTTTTTAAGCGTTCTCTTTTGCTTGCTCACTTATCAGACCTCTAAATCTAGATTTCTTTATTTCTAAAATTGGTCATATTTTATTCAATCAACTGATGAATGATTGCTCTGACCATGATCTTATTCAGAATAAATACCACTCATCTACTCATCAGACAGAATTTTAAACATCCTTTTGAAGTATTTTTATGACAGAAACTAAGTAGAAATTTCTCTGTACACAATTATTCCAGAAAGTATTTCCTTGAACCTGGAAACAAAGTAAAATATGAGGTTTCTGTGACAAAATTATGCTAGGACAGTATAATTTGTTTATTGTTTTTATTTTAAAGAAAGTAGTCAATGAGAAACAAAGAAAGAAATTGAACAGTAGCAGCATACCACTATCACGAACATCAACACATCAAAGTAAGAACACTCAAATGATAGAGTCTCAAGACAAAATAACACTAATTAACGGTGGTTGTTACATTATATATCACTAACTTCAACTACATTGCTCAGATTACCTGATGTAAGAATGTAAGATTGCTCAAACCATTATAGGGAATAAAAAAATAATTCTTTGATAAAATACTAGAGACAATACAGAGTTTCACTAGACAAGATGGTAAGAGTTCACCATTGTAATTCCAGTGCATATTGTTACCTTCAAATCAGTTGCTCAGACCACCAGACACAAGCATGCAAAGTCGATCAGAGCATAAAAAATTGTAATCATTAACTGTTCATTTCAATACACTATCAGACATCAGCAATACAATTATCACAGCTATTCATGTATATGTTTATATTTTGCATTCCTTCTTTTCCTAAAGTATGATAATGAATTTAGCAAAGGAAAAGGAAAAATTAAAAAATAGAAAAAACTAGATGTATTTTAATGTGTGATTGTAAAGTAAAAAATGAAAGCTTGGCTTATTACATCACCAAATACTTCTTCCACTCAGATTCCATTGTGATCATATCATAGATTTTGGCATTTCATACTTCTTCTAAAGGAATTAAAATTCTAGCAGCCCACTTATTTTTATTTGCTAACCTTTTATTTAAACACACAAAAATGACTTAATCCTCAGAAATGAATAAAATTCAAAAATATCAATTCAGTAATTACATTTAAAGCATGAATGTATAATACATATAATAAGTACTTATTAAATGCTGACAGCAATTTAATCAAGGAAAACATAATCATTATTTTTTAGATTATTAAGAAGTTCAGTATTGTACTTTATTTATGTCCTGTCAACTTCAAAGTAGCTATTAATTGTGATAAAGGTTAATAGAGCAGAGCATTTTTAATGCAGCACTTCATTATCAAATATGTGGGGAACTACAAATATAATTAATTTCAAAGTGCTGTGCTAATAATCAATATGCTGACAATCACTGACTATGTATGAATTTGGATTTACATGTTTTCCTGAATTCTCACATATCTTAGGTCCCTGCTGGCAAATAGAATTTGAACTATTAAATGTACCAGTTTTTAAAGTGGGCGTGGTGACACACGCCTGTAATCCCAGCACTTGAGAGGCTGAGGCAGGAGGATCCTTGAGAGTTTGAGATCAGCCTGGGCTAGAAAGTGAGCTCAAGGCCAGCCTGAATGGCATAGTGAGACCCTGTCTCAAAAGACAAAATAAAAAATAATAAATAAATAAATAATAAATTAAAATAAATGTACCAGCTCTTGCTTTAGAAACTACTTAACTTTTATGTTTCAACAAATAAAAACACTTTTATACAGAATTTGAAGTAGACAGTATAATATTCCTACTTACCAAAATTATGTGATTTGTGATGTTTAATTACAATTAGATCAATACGAGACATGATGTTGTCTGGTCTTTGTTGCAAGAGGTAAGCTATGAAAGCTTTGAAAGTTTCAGTAAATGAATTACTGCTCTGTGGAATTTGAATTAGTATCTTCGAGAGTGCTTGTTCCTGGATATTGTTAATCAGTGGCATTGATCTGAAATATGATATAATAAAATAGACTAATATTTGTAATAAAAATTGGCATGTATGTATTGGGAATCCTTTTTTTTTTTTTTTTTTTTTTTTGTACCAGGAATCAAACTCAGGACCTCACGCTTGCCAGGCAGGTGCTTGTACCTCTGAGCTACACCCCTGGCCCTGTAGTATACAATTTTAATGAGAGGCAGGGGACATAGCTCAGTGGCAAGCATCTGCCTGGCAAACACAAGGTCCTGAATTTGATTCCTGGTTAAAAAACAAAACAAAACAAAAAACCTTTTGATGAGGTTTTCAACAAATAAACATACGACTTTCATCTAGAAATGTGAATTTACCTTTCATTTAGATTGAATTTAACAGAGTATGTGTACTAGTGGTATTCAAAAGTTGAGTCATTAACTGTAGTTTTTGCGTGATCAGCTTTATTTGGATAATTGAATTTAAAGAGAAAGTTGGAACAATAATTAACCAGGGTTACGTTCATGTGGAACCAAGAATTTCACTAGCATTTGTCTCTTAGATTTGGAAGTTTCAGTGAGAAGTCTTATCTTGTTAATCTTCATTTCAAATACTATCCTGCTAAGCAAAAATATGCTGAGTATACCACTGTTATTTATAATTATTGTGAATAAGCACACTAAATTTTTTCATTGGAGTCGATAGACTTTGACTGGAAAGTTGAAAAAATGTATACCCATATTGATAAGAATCTTAAGTAATGCATGCATCGGACAGAGCTTGCTAAATAAATTGTGTTTTAAAATTGTACTTTTATATGTAAAAATATTGCATAGAATTTGGTGTCAACAACAACAATGATTTTGTGGTTGTTTTATTTTGCTTTCCTTTTAGATTTCACTGTTTGGGGAATCATAATTTGAATACTTAAATGGAGCACAATTACTCAGAGTTTTTATTAATATTTTTCTGCAATACATAATCTTTACATTTTTTGTGGCATTGCCATATGGACGGAACACATCTTAATTATTTTTCCATCTTATTTTGCTTCCTTTCTACTCTTTCTATCCACCTCTTCATCCCCTCCCCTTTGAAAAACATCTGTTCACCAGCTTCTTATGATCTATCCTTTATTTTGCTGTTTATTTACACCTTCTATCTCTCATACAACAGACACCACGCTACTCAACATATTGGTATATTTCATCAAAATTAATTAACATGCGATCACATCACTGCTTTTAAACATGATCTAAAAACCATACCCATGAGAAATTTGAACTTTGGAGTGTCAGCGTCTATTTGCAACTATGATGCATATTAGGTAAGCTTATATACTGCAATGTAAGTTGAAGTTTGAATTGAAATTAAATCAATGCTATTTGGTACTACTATAAAAAAAAATATGTACCTGGCCTTGTTATGGTATTATAAAGTTTTGGGGATTTCACTTCCAACTTGAGTTTCCAATACTACCAGAGTTACAAGGAACTTATACTAAAACATCTATCATTGTATATCCAGAGATTTCAAATTTAAGTTTAGCTGAAAAACAAATTCATAATTAGAATGCTTGCTCTTTAAAATACAAGATACTGTATCTACCAGAACTCTTTCCGTATTTTAACATTGAAACTTTAATTAAACTTTGGACAGATGATTATGTGAGTATTATTTTGAATTGCAAGAAATAAGTTTACCAGGAATGGCTGTCCACGTAACAAGAATTTGAGACAATGACTTCAAACTCAAATTCCAAAGACTTCCAATGCTACTGAAAATTACAGTGAATGAATTCTTCCATTGCTTGGAGTGAGAGATACTTGAGCTTGCATTAAGAACCAGAGCACAAACTAAAGAAGTTCATAGCGTTCATCAGAATTTTAACTCTAAAAGCATATAAATGCTTGTGGTCTTCTTTATTTACACTTTGGAATTGAAGTGCGATTTCAGCTAACAACGTCACCTGACTTTGGAAACAAAGTGACTTGCTTATTAGCACAGCATCAAAGAGGGATAGCAGAATTATTTGAAATTTGAAGTAATAAGTACAACAAGCAGTGTAGGAGTTTTATTTGCAATGTGAAATTTGTGCTGGGGATTGAGCTCATGCAAATCAACTCATTTGAAATTTAAATTCGTAAATCAATGTCTGTTATTTGGAATTCACATATGCACATGTATATTGCTTGAAATTTGAAATAATAATGACAGCTGTACTTCCAGACTTGTTTAGATATTGCAATTTGTATATGACACATTATGTACATTTTGCTATTTGGCATATGGACCAAATTCCAAATTTTTCAACTGTGATGTATGATGACACTCATAATTCAAAAGATATTGTTTGAGATTCCTACAAGTAATTCCTGTAGTACTGTTTTGTAGAAATATTTGGCCCATGGAATTTAATGTTGAATTAATAAGACTACAAGTGTTAATTCTTATTTCAAGGAACATACACACCATGATTGTCATAAGAAAAATTTAAATATAAGAGACAGCAATTTAAATTTATTATTTAAATTATAGTGGGTTTTTTGTTTTGTTTTGTGTTTTGTTCATTTTGTTTTGTTTTGTTTTGTTTTGTTTTGTTTTGAGACAGGGTCTCACTATGCAGTTCAGGCTGGCTTTGAACTCACTGTTAGTCCAGCCTGGCTTTGAACTTGTGACAATCCTCCTGCGTCAGCCTCCTGAGTGCTGGGATTACAGCAGTGTGCCACTTATAAAGTATAGCTATGCTGCTCTTTTAAAATTGAAAAATAAGTGAAATAGTGTAGAATCAGAAATCACTGATTTTGAAATATTTATGGAAATTTGGGTTGAAAATTACAAACCTGATATCTGGAAAGGAAACAGTACCAGTATCTTGTACTCATGCAAGTTACATGTCAGAACTGGAATTAGCATTGGAGTTAATAGGATCAAAATATAGGATGAATGTTGCAATTAAAAAAGTATTTACAGTAAAAGTTCCTATGAATTCCCCTCAATATTCCACCTGCTTTCCTGTAATACTCTGATTCGATCAATTCTACCACTTTCTGAAGCAGTTCTGGAAGTCATCACTCATGAACATCTTTATGTAGTGCATAATGATCGACATGGGTCTAGCTTTAGTGTTTGGCTTGTAGAACACCGGTTTTTCCAGCACCATTTATTAAAGAGGCTGTTTTCTTCCAGGGCACATGTTTGGCCCCTTTGTTGAATATAAGGTGGCTGAGTGTGTATTTAGAGTGTGTACATATCCATGAAGACAGGGGAGAGAATCCATTTTCTTCACCCACTTGTCTGGTAATGAATGTCCAGGCTGCTTCCAGGGTTTAGTTATAATGAACCATGCTGCTACAAGCCCTGGTATGCATGTGTCACTGGGGTATGATGTATATCTATCTTATGATATACAATGAATATAAATGTATATATAATATTTGTGCCCCATAGTCTTTAGCCATTCGTCTGTGGATGAATATATATTCTACTGACTAGAGTGAGTTGTGCCTGTATAAATATTGTAGGGTCTTGGTTACTTTTCTCTCATTGTTTAGACGAAATAGTCAGTGCCCCGGATGAAGGAAGGAAAGGTTTATTTAGCTCACAGTTTATGGAGGTTTCAGTCCCTACTTGGCTGGCTCCAAGGCAGGGTGACACATGGCATAGGGCAAATGTTCCTGGTGGCAGAAAATAGCAAATGCAAGAAGAGCAAAAGGGAGGAGCAGCAGCAAGCAGCCTCTTTCCCTCCCTTGTATTGTATGCAAACAACACACCCCAGGGGGGTGCAGCACTCACACCCATAATCCCAGCATTGGGTCCTGGATCAATCACGAATCCTAGAAGCCTGACCCGTGACTATATGAGGATTTGGAGGGACAGGCAGAGAGATACCAGAACAGGTAGATGCATATCCCTATACTATGATGTCTTTGAGTCTTTGGGAGCTAGCAGGGCGATATGGAATTTCTAATTTTAGGTCTTTGTGAACTCTCCATACTGCTTTCAAGAATAGTTGTACTTCTTCTGATTCCCACAAAGCATCTACGAAGGTTCCTTTTCACAGGCAGTAGCCATGGGTTATAATTACTGGCTGGTGGTTAAATTATTTCATACTAAAATTGTTTTTATTTCTTTAAAGTACCAGCCCCTGGACCAGGCATTGAACTGTGTCAATCAGTTGGTTCCTGTTGTTTCTACAAATGTGAAACATCATCATTCTACTACAATTTAATTTCCTCTTTTGCCAAAAACCAGGATTTTCTTGCCTAGAAAGATGATACCGAGCCAGTCATGGTGGCGCACTCCTGTAATCTCAGCACTTGGGAGGCTGGGGCAGGAGGATCACTGTGAGTCTGAAGCCAGTTTGATCTACACAGTGAAACCTTGTTTTAAAAATTAAAAAAATATATACTAAACAATGGTTTTGGTTACTCAAAGTCATTAGCAAACAATAAACCATGAAGTTTAATATCCAATTAATAATTACATAAAAGGAATTTGATACAATGGGATTCTCCAAAAAAATCGTGTCTCACAGAATGGTGTGGAGTTTCTTGAAAGACCTTTGGAAGCTGTTTTCCTCTGAAGTTCCCACCAGACTTTTCACATGTCACCAACACAAGCAGTATATCAAATGTAATTCATCACTGCCCAAACCTTACACCAATTAAGATTATCCACAGTGTTTTCTTTCATGGAAGTACAGATAGAACATTTGTAACAGGACTTTGAGTATTTTGATTATGACATAACACATTCATTTTCTTTCATGTTTTAAATTTTGTAGAATTATTCCCACTCACAAAGAAATAATTATAACTTGCACATGGTAGATCAACCTTCTCAAAGGGTGTATTTTTAACGGTCTTACTGGGTTAACAATATTACTAGGGTGATGTGGACCCCAGGTAAAAGCATTATCACAAGAACATAGCAAGCGATTTTCAAGTCTTACATTAGTCATGAGTCAATGAAAATATAATTTAGTAGATGTCAAGAATAACTTAAAAATTAATGGGCCTGGGATGAAGGTGTCATTTTGCTCATTATATTTTACAGGTTATATATGAATGTATTTAGCCATTAATGAATTGATATGAACACTCCATTTTTATAATCATATATATGTTTAATTACGTACAGACTTGTTGAATTTGATCCATGGAATATTTTTTTGAAATAATTGTTCTTGAGAGAGAGATGCAAAATATGCTTTTATAGGATATATATCTACACAAATAATAATAGATATTTCTAAACTCACAACAAGATTATTTGCAGATGTAGTGAAAGGGATAACAGAAGACTTTCTTTACCTTGTAAATAGCCAGACAGGGTGCCATTCACCAGTAATCCTAAAAGGCCGGAGGCTGTGGCAGGAGGATTTCCACAATTTTGAGACCAGCCTGGGCTACATAGAGACTTCAACACCAGTCTGAACTGCATAGTGAAACCCTATTTCACACACCAAAAAAAAAAAAAAAAAAAAAAAAAAAAAAAAGAAAAGGACTATTTACCTATTCATACTTATCTAGAATACATTTTCATAGCTGAAAATATATTCAGATGCTATCTGGGAAGTTTCTCCTACCAGAAATCACCAAATTTATTTTCCATTAATTTTCAAGGGTTTTTGTTTATATGTTTTTGTTTTTGTTTTATTTTAAGGAGAGTAGTAAATCAGAAACAAAGAAATAGAACAGTAGCAGCACACCAGTATCACAAACAAACGAATCAAAGCAAGAACATTCAAAGTGATACAGAGTCTCAAGACAAAATAATATGAATCAACAGTGGTTGTTACATTACATATCACTACCCTCAACTACATTGCTCAGATTACAAGATGTAAGAATGGAAGATTGCTCAAACCATTAAGGAGAATAAGAAAATAATTCTTAGATAAAACAGAGAGAATACAGAGTTTCACTAGACAAGATTGTAGGAGTTCACCATGGTAATTCCATTGCATATTTTTACCTTCAAATCAGTTGCTCAGACCACCAGACACAAGCACGCACAACCCAGATGCCCATCCACTGAGGAATGGATAAAAAAGTTGTGGTATTTTTACACAATGGAGTATTACTGAGCTATGAATAAAGATAATCTCAAGGCTTTTGTAGGTAAATGGATGCAACTCGAGACCATTCTCATAAGTGAAATAAATCGGACTCAGATGAGTAAATATCATATTGTCTCCTTGGTGTAGGAACCTGAAAGGCTAGGTAAAACTCAAAATGTACAGTAGATGATACGAAAAGGAAAGAAATTGCTTAAAGGAAGGAATGACTGGGATGAGGGAAAGAAGAAAAAAGAAAGATGTTTTTGTTTCTTGAAACCGATCTTGCTACTAGCCTCCTCAAGGTTTTGGCAGTCCTCCTGCCTCAGCCTTGGGATCACAAGCATGCACCATCCGGAATGGCTAATTTTTACCTTTATGGAACCTACAAACACAAGGATCACCCTAAATATACTTTTCAGAAGGGTCAGGCTTCATGTACTTTAACGCTCTCTTTCTCTGAAAGTCAGTTCTCTGACAGATACATCACTTTGTACGCTGTAAACAAGAATGTGATTCTTTATATCACAAAAGACAACATGTGTCTTTCAAAATCCAGCTCCGAGTTATTGTGATCTAAAATCTTACCAACTTTGGGAGGCAGGAATGGCGAAGGATATTCACTGAGTTCTAAACTACAGTTAGGAACAGGAAGATCTCATGAAATTGAGTGGCCCTTGAGCTTCAATACTGCACGGTTTCCCTTTATGAGAAATCCAAAGTGTACATAAAGAGCAAATTTTTAAAAAGCCAGATAACAGGTCAAAGGGAGATAGATCTTTTCCAGATGGGAAGGGGACCAAAACATAGAAAAAGGAAGAGGAGATGCAAAAAGAATTCAGTTGTATTATGTACATGTCCCAATCGCCCACAATGAGTGCAGTCATGTCCTGTTAACGTGTACTAGTATATACCTACAGATTTTCTTTAAATATTAAAAAATTAACAAATAAGTTACATAAAGAAAGAAGCTGTGGGGGCTGGGAATTTAGCTCAGAGGCACAGCGCCTGCCTGGCAAGCGCGAGATCGTGTGTTGATTCCCGGTACCGAAAAAAAACAAAAAACAAAAGAAGAAACAAGCTCTAGGACTATCACAGTATGATGAAGAGACAATAATTGCATAGTATGCTGTTCAAAAAACTAGAAAAGTATATTATTAGTGTTCATCACAAATATAATGAACATTTAGGAAGATACATATGTTTAAAATTAATTAAATGATATAAAATATATGCACATGTCAAGCATCACAGCATACACCATTAATATTTATAATTTTGAGAATTTTTTTTTTTTTTTTTTTTTGGTACCGGAAATCAAACTCAGGGCCTCTCGCTTGCCAGGCAGGTGCTGCGCCATTGAGCTACATCCGCGGCCCTCAGGGAATTTTTTCTGTATCTGTTAAAACTTTTAAGAAATAGATCAGAGTATAACCTTTGTCTGCATAGAACTTTCCTATGTTGGATAGATAAGAAGTATAAATGGCTTTTAAATTTATATTTGAATTATAGATAAGATGAATAAAGGATTCATAGCCATACTGTTAATATTTTACATTACAAAACAAAATCTTATCAGCTTGAAGCTCTCTCTTCCCCCTAAAAACCCACACGGATTCAAAGAAGGAAAGTAAGACAAAGAACGGGAAGCACACTGAATAATTTTGCAAGCAGAAATGAAAATTATTGTGTGATACTAAAATGATCAGTAAGCAAATTTAAAAAATAATCTACCACCACCTCCCAGTCTTCATTCTTGTGATTCCGTGTATCATAATTGGTTGTTTTAAGTATTTAGTGAGCGCTAATATTTGATAGAGGCTGAGATAAAAATAGGAAATCCATGATAGATAACCTATGCTATATTATTTGGCCAAAAGGAAGTAATAATCCGATAGGAAGTACATACATGGAGGCAGGAAATCCCCGAAAAGTCTCCCTACTTAATTTTGTGGATTCAAATATTGAGTTAAAACTCTGAGAAGTGGGCCGGGGATATAGCTCATGGCACAAGCACCTGCCTGGCAAAAGCGAGGTCCTGACCTTGATTCCCTGTACCAAAAGAAAAAAAATAAAGAAAAAAGGAAATCCTCTGAGAAGCTGGGCATGGTGGCACGTGCCTGTAATCCCAGCACCCTGGGAAACTGAATCAGAATTCCAAAGTTGAAAGCAGTTTGAGCAATTTCACGATTTAGTGAGATGATGTCTCAAGGTAAAGAATAAAAAACGTGCTACTTGGTGTAGTTTATGCGAAGGCTACAATCCCCAGTTCAGTTGGCAGAAAAGAAAAAAATCTTAAAAAAGAAATAACTCCAAGAAAGGCCCAGAAATGTCTAAGAAATTTTCACAAGGGAATCAGGAAAGAGAAAAAGAAAGTAGAAGAAAGTCAAGGATATGGATACAAAAAAAAAAAAAAAAAAAAAAATTGTTGTTTTCTTTCAAATGGGCATAATTAATTACAAAATTCAGTCATTATGTGTGAAACTCAGTCAGTGGA
>NW_004955499.1:3565949-3625566 GCF_000276665.1 Chinchilla lanigera | reverse complement strand
AATAAATAAATAAATAAATAAATAAATAAATAAATAAATAATATTCTTCTATATTCTCTCAAGCTAAATTGTAACTATATTACTGGCAAACACAACAACAATGCTCTTGTGTAATTTGACATTTCTTCATTATATCATTACAGTGAAGTAAAAATCATACCTGGAACCTGGGATAGAAAAAGTTGAGAAAAGCCAAGAAATAATTATAATTTTTCTTGTGTATCTCATGTGTTAGTTAATCGATTCTTTTTACTGAGGTGGAAAATCAAGATTTAAAAAACATATTTTCCCCTTTGGACTAAAATTGAGTGAGGTGTAAAAAAAAAAAAATAGTGAATGCATTTTTTTAGAAACACATTTTGAAAGAATGGAGAGAGACACTATCGTGTTATTACCCTTGTTTTTCCGATCCCAGGAGTAACTTGTGTGAATGAAGATACCCGGATATCCACTGGAAAAGCAGATCTTTGCATAGCTCCGCCCACCTTTCAGCTTGAAAGTCTAAATCTAACTCTCATTAAATAAATCCTACCTATGCTTCTGCACGGTGGCCTGTGGTCGCCTTTTGACTTTATTATTTCATTGACTTCCCCCTTCCTTCCTTCCTTGCTTCCCTCCTGTCTTCCTTCCCGCTGTATCTCTCCTTCTCTGTCTATCCCTGTCTCTGTCTTTCTCTGTCTCTCTGGCTCTGTCTCTCTTTCTCTCTGTCTCTCCCCTTCTATCTCTCTGTCTCTATCTCTCTCTGTCTCTGACTTTCTGTCTCTCTCTGTCTCAATCCCGACCTTAGAGCTCCAATCTCTATCCGATTTTCACAAATCCTCCCCACATTTTTACATTTTGTTTGATGTGAGAAAATTCACTGCCTGTGCTTTTCTTGCTTAATTTCCTTATTTTCATTCTTCTGGGGCAGAAACAAAAATAGCACATACCTGAATGCCGCATAGACTCTGGGTGTGATCGAGAATTAGCCCTAAGCTTTAAATCACCTGACTCCTATTGTGTGAGCTGCTCTTTCTCTGAAATTAGCTTTCTCCTGTCCCTCCAGGGACAAAGTAATTGTGCTCACAGGGATTTTTGCTGGAATCACATACATTGCAGACTTATTTTTATTTCAGCCACTTATGATGGACGCTGTATAATCCTACTAAAATGTGTGTAATTCCACAAATATGTTTCATATAGGGAAGCGGTTGTTGTAACCCAATGTATCCCACCCTTGGGTACAAAGAAAGCATTCGTTAGTTGTAGTATTTGTGAGTTGTAGAAATTCTGTGAGCCTTGATTAAAGCCACAACATGAAAGGATCAAATCAAATGTGGGGAAAACTGAACTTACTCCAAAATTTAAGACTGAGGACACACCAATTTGAGATTTCTAAATGAGACATGAGACATCAGATTTTGCAACAGAAATATGGTTTATGTTCTAGAAAAAAAGTTTATGCTATAATATTTGCTACGGAGTGGTTTTCTTATCTTTATTGGTATTACCGTCTAACTCAATATATACCTTATCTTATATTTACATTCACCATAGGAGGTATTCTGATTATCTTTATAAATACTGTTTAGCTTTCCCTAGCATTTTTATTCATCTGTACTGTTTTTATTCTTGGAAAACCAGACTGGTGTTTAACAGCATACAAGTAAGCCTGAAAATTAGGGAGAAAATATTTATATTGGTTAATGAAGCAATTTTAATCCTGCTACTTACAACTGAAGGCATTTAAGTTATACCTGCTGCAATTTGAGTTCCTGATTTTATCAGTACTTGCCTGTACATTCATCAGACCCCAGCTTTTTTTAATTATAATCATCATTAATGAAGAGGGGTATATCAATTATTTAAAACCCATTTGGAAATTAATTTTCTTATTGATCAGAGCTAAATTTGGCTTCTGTTACTTTAAACTATGGAGTTTTTGTCTATAGAGATGGTGCACTACCAAAGTAACAGTAAATTAGAGGAAAAGCAAATGTCCACAATCACATACCTAATATTCCTTGGTAAGAGAGATGTGTGAAGTAATATTTTCAAATTTACTTCATCTTCTCATACAGGTGTTAAAGAACTAATGAATGAATTGTATTTTCCTGGCAACCTTCCATTTAATTCTTGAAATCCTTCACTCTAAATAAAACTTTCCAAATTCAACCTGAGAAAAAAATATTAACACATCAAATGTACAAATCTCTAGCTATGTGGTGGATTGACAACTGGTGGTCAATGTATAACCCCCAGCTGAACTGAGTAAGCGTGGTGCTGGGTGTGGGAGGCCCACCTGGGGACTGTAGCCAGCAGCATAAGAGGCAGAACTGGAGAAAAAGTGAGGCTGCTGGGGGCTGGTAGAGGCTGTAAGGAGCTGTTGGTTCTGTTGGAGGAGCTTGTCATGCTGGATTTCCTGATGAACGTGGCTGTTTTCATCCTCCATGGAGCTCTGGACCCATTAGGATTGAGAATTGCTTCAGTTCACTTTGGGGGAGCTCTGGTCCTCTGAGCATCACTTCCTGGCTCCAGAGGGGAGGATGGTGCACTGCCTGTCTCCTGGAGAAGCTTGATGCATTGGGTCTCCTGATGGGAACTCAGCTGTTCTGATCATCAGAGGAGCTCGGGACCTCACTGTTGCTGAGGATGGCTGTGGTACCTTCCAGGGGAGCTCTGGTTCTTACTTTGAGGGTCACCTCTTGGCTCCAGTGCAGATCCGTCAACCTGCTAGCACAGATCCTTCATCCCACTGGCACAGACTTTCTAGCTTCCAGCACTGACCCTTGGGCCTTCCCAGTGCAGATTCATGGAACAGGCCTGCATGAGACACTGTCATGGGCTCTAAGTCTCCAGTTGGACTTGTGGGAAGCACTGTTGTGAGCTTTAGGTCTTCAGCTGGGCTCGGGTAGAACACTGTCCTGGGATCCAGGCCCTCAGCTGGATTCTTTGGTCTTTAGTGTGTGGACAGATTTCCTGCACTCTCTTGTATATGATTCTTTGCATGACTATTATAATCTTGTAAAACATGTGTCCTGTATTATATACTTTCTCGTTGCAATATCCCCCAAACCACAACAAGCTATAATCTTTTTAAATATATTTTAAAGAGAAAAAACAATAAAAACAATGATACAGAATTTCAAAACAAGGTAATACAAGATTAAATGATTAATATAACTTGCTGTTATCTTTAAAGTAGTTGCTCAGATTGCAAAATATAGGCATGATATAATCTCTTCAGCATAGCGTAAAATTTTTAAGCAACTTCTTTCATAAGTTGAAATAAATTCATTAGTAAAGGTGGTATATTTTCACTCAGCCAATGAAGATTTCCCAATGATATTACAAAATAGTACATGCAATTGTCAATAGCAAAACACACATGTACCAGTCAGTCACAAAATTTTCAGAACTTCAACGATGCCAAAGGAAAGGTCAGTAAATGACAGAAGTGACCTAAAGAGGTGCTGCAAAAATATTGTGCTTTCATGTAAGCTATTTTAAGACACTTTGAAAATCCCTCCCATTAATGTTCAAATTGATGTTAACGTTGATTAATACCTTATGATACAATGAAATGTTAAAGGTTGTACAAACTTGTGAAAAATTAAAATTTTAATGCTCTGTACTATCAGACCAATATCTGCACCAATATTTTAGAGAGACATTTTTTAATAAAAACTCAGTCTATGCTCCCATATATTCACATAAATCCACAATGTTTTATTACTTCTCTTTTTTTAAAAATTTTTTTGCGGGAAGGGTGTACCGGGAATCTCACTTAGGACCTTGAGCCTGCAGGTGCTTGTGCCACTGAGCTATATATCCCTGTTCTCTATTTTTTTCTAGTTTTGTCTGTTAATACAAATAAATATTCCTCTTTGTCCTGATTTGCGGATGTTAAATTTGTATTACCTCTATGCTACAAAGTTGCTTATTTTAGCTTTGCTTAGCTTTCTTGTACGGGGTTAGCTAACAACAAGGTACGTGTTTTCCAGTTTTCTCTACTAATTTATTTTAAGAAGTAAAAATACCACACGTGGACTTTCTCTCCCATTCCTCTTCTTCCCTTTCCCTACCAGGGCACTCACCAAAGAGGTAAGGTCGGTGGAGTCCGCTATGGCTAGCTGTCCGTTCCTTCGAAATCAACTAGAGTTCATGTACTGGCTAACACTTATTTGAAACATCTGGAACCCACCGACTGCCTTTACGTTACTCTAGTTTCGTCTGCAGTGTACGTGCTGTAAATATGGTGTGGCGATTCCATGTATACAATTGAATTTCCAATGGGTATATCACCAACCTCAAGTATTCTTCAAAAACTGGGCTCTATTGGAATATCGTCTCTCTCCCCCGCCCTTCCTCCCCACCTTCCTCGGTCTCCTCCCCCTCCTCCTTCTCCCCATCCAGAGGGTTTATCCAACACACTCCTATATTTGTCCTATGCTCTCTCACTTGGAAATCAGTCCTTCGGCTGACAGTGGCATCTAAATCCGCACACCAAACCTCTCTGCGAGCTCCTCAAGGCTCCAAATTCCCTAGCAATCTCTCCTACTGCACAGCAGAATCCTGTAGTAACTCTCAGTCTTTAAACCTTTTAAAACTCTCCCCTGCTGTCTGCCTTCTAGAGAGAGATGGAACCTTAGGGTTCATCTTGTCATACGCAGCTGAGTAAGATAGAAATATTATAGGCAGTCAGACAGGGTGAGGCCCTCAAAGGAGCCAACATGAAAGACAAGATTCCCCGTGAATAGAGACATATTTTCTGGGGGCCAGACCTCATGACAAAAGGACTAAACAAATGCACCCACGTACCTCCCTAGGAGCGAACATCAGGGATTGATATTCTAAGTAGATAAGGACCACCTTCAAAAAGCCAGGAAGACTCACTAGCCCAACTCCCTACAGGAAAAGCTCCTGTTCTGTATTCATGCCCGCTTGCTACATGACTCGCTTCCCCATGTGATCCCTGTTTACTCAATTTTACCTGAACAATTATACTTGTAATCTTATTGGCTGACCATAGTTTCATCCTTCCTCATGCCCACCTTGTGATTTCCCATTTTCCACCTATTCTGTACCCCCCTCACCTCATGGTTCTGCACTATAAAATCCCTGGGAAGGACAAGGACCTTCGCAACCCACTCGGGCCCCCTTCTCTCCCTCTCTCGGACAGAAGCTTTCTTTCCCTCCATAAATATATTCTGCTCTTAACCTCCATTGTTGCTAAAAGTCATCCTTCAGTTTTAGAGAACATGAACTCATCCCAGACATCATTCAGGTTGAGAGTTTTTATTTTCCTGTAGCAGTCTCTCAGAGGCATACTTGTCCCAAGCTTGCAAGGCTGATCACGGCATGTAATTTCTTCCCACGTGTTCTGTACTGGCTTTGATCAAAACTGCAAAGTAGTTCTGAAATATAAATTAGAGTAATATTCTGTCATAAAGAATGTGTAGCTTGCTGAGTGTGGTGGTTCACATCTGCAATCTCAGCACTCAGGAGGCTGAGGCAGGAGGATTGCTAAAAACTCAAGTCCAGCCATTACTACAAAATGAGTTCAAGGCCAGCCTGAGCTACATAATCAAACCTTGTCTTAAAAATATATTCTTCCATTACTTTGTTTCTATTACCAGTTCTTTAGGCTGAGTCTCACCATCTAGCTCAGAATGGGCTTGAACTCAGTATGTGCCCCATGTTCACCTTGAACTCTGGCAATCCTCCTGAGTTCCTCCCAAGTGTTGGGATTATACGCATGCAGCATCATGCTTGGATGTATTAGCACATTTCCAATGTGACCCACCATCCAAATATGTAATGCCTTTCTAATTTTATGATTGAGAGTATTTAAATCGTAATTCCCGCTCCTATTGTAGTAGAAGATACAGGATAACTCTCTGTTTGACATGAAAGGAAAAATCTTAAGCCTGGGGATGGTAGTGCATGTGTGTAACCACAGCATGTGGAAGCTTAAGGCTGGAGGAACCCAGCCAAGACGGACAAAACAGAAGTCATGAGTACGAAAACGGATGCACCTTGAGACCATAATGTGAAGTTAAACAAATCAGACACATGAGCTTCTCAAGAACAGGGCATCTCTTATTTGAGAACCCCAAAGTATAAGAGCAAAATAAAATTAGATAATACGATACAGGGAGATAGTTCTTTTCCAAAGGGGAAATTAATTAAGAGATAGAGGGAGGGAAAGAAGAAAGCAGAGCAGAAAGAGATGAAAACATAATTGAGATTCACTCTGTGTAGGTACCAACTTCCTAAAAGGGAAATAAACATTATGTACTACAACCATGGACTAATAAAAATGAACATAAAAATTATAAAATATTGAAGAAGCGTGAAGTAAAGAGGTTATGAAGCCTTCATCCTATTTATGGGCAATCAATGGATTCTGTTTTGTGTGGAATAGGAAAGAACACCACAGAAATGAATAAGATTAATGTTTATTTTATTTTATTTTTCTATTTAAAAGAGAAAAAAACTAACAAAACAACAATGAAGACAAAAACAAAAACAACATAGAAACAAGAAAATTGATACATGACTTCAAAACAAAATGATAGGAATTAACAATGGTTGCTACATCACATACTGTTATCTTCAGTTAAGTTGCTCAGTCCACCAGACATAAGAATGTAAGATTGATCAAACAATCAAACAGCAACAAGAAATAATAAAAAAAAAGGAAGAAAATGATGCAGAGCCTCACCATACAAAATGGTAAGAGTTCAACAATGGATCTTATCCTGCATATTGTTGTTTTCAGATCAGTCATTCTGATTTCCAGATATGAGTGCAAAATTGGTCAAAAAAGAGAAAATTTTAAGAATTGACTGTTGCTTTCAATAAACCACAGACAACAGCAATACACCTATTCCAGCTCTCCTTGTACATGCGTATGTTTTATTTTTCATTTTAAACAGGAAAGAAAGAAAAAACAAATTAACAAAAGCAAATACATAAAGAAAACTACATAGAAAACAATAAGAATTATACAGAATTTCAAAACAAAGTGATAGGATATTAACAATGATTATTATATTACATAATGTCATCTTGAAAGTATTTGCATAGATAACCAGATATAGGCGTGTAAGAATGATCGAACAAGTATATGTAAACTGTTCCTTTTAATAAATCATCAGATATTAATAGTACAATTTTCCTAGCTATCCTGTGGCAGCGCATACAGTATAAAAAAAAATAAGACTATCTTAAGGAGTTAAACATGAAGCCAGGTAATTTAATTGTAGATCATATACATCCTTATTTGGCATACATACAAGTTTAATTTAATACTAACGGTGTACGTTATCGAGTAGGGTGCTACAGGTGTACAAATATCCCAAGCACCTTTTCATCCATGGAAGACTCAGTATATTATGGTACATCTTTGCCATGAAATACCACTCATTAGGGAAGAGCAATCATTTGCTAACTAACATAATGACCTAGATGAAGGTCCAAAGAGATTGCTAGATGAGAAGTCAGTAAAAATGCTTAAACTCTAAGAGCCTATGAAAGTAATTTTCAAAATGACAAAATATAGAACTGGAGAAAGTATCAATTTTTTCTGTTGCACTGGACCAAATATACCTGCAATTAAACTTTGCCAACCACAAGGAAAATAATCTTAATAAAAATGAGGGAGAAATTATGCAGAGTGAAATAGGAGTCAAAAAAACAAACAAAAAAATGCCTATTTGCGAAGAGAATATGCAATAAATTTCTATTCTAAATCCCACACAAATAAGGATCTCGTTCAGAATATATATCTTCCCCTCTGCAATGCTGATGTTCAGTTTAATGCTTCAAAAAATACGACCAACTGCAAATACTGTTAAATCCATGACAATGTAATCAACAAATAGTTCCCTATGAGAACTATTCTATAGAATTAATTTAATATATCACAGCCATGCAATAAATCATACTATTAGGGAAAATGTAGGTAATATTTCTGTAACTACATAGAGATTCTTCGATAATAATTGAAATAATTAAACAATAATGAAGAGAAATACTTTGTACTGACTTTATTAAACATTAAAAAATTGACAACATCCATTCTTTGGACAAATATATTAGCATCACTTTTACCTGCTACATGAGATTAGACACTCAAACGTTCATGGTATTGATGTCTTTGCATTTATGTACTGTGACTATGACGTGATACAATACTGAAATGTTACTGGAGTGAAGAAATACAAACCACTCAGTGTCTGAAAAAAATAAAATAAAATAAATGAAATAGCGAGGCATAGGTCAAATACCTTTAATCACAGGTACTCAAAATCTGAGGCAGAAGCATTACTTGAGCATGTGAGTTCAGTTCCAGCATGGGCAACATGGCAAAAATCATTCTTAAAAATAGTTATTTAAATGTTTTAAAGAATTAGAAAACAAACTGGGGATATAGCTCAGTGGCACAAGCACCTGCCTTACAAGCACAAAGTCCCTAGTTCAATTCCTGGTACTGGAAAAAAAAATATTGGCTAATTTTTAAGTATGTATATACAGGATAGCTCACATAGTTGTACTACTGCCTTATATTGCTCTACAGAAAGGAACAGTTGATGATTACTTGTTTGATCAGTCTTGTATGTCTGTATTTGTTTTCCTGAGAAACCACTTTGAAGATATCTACAACAACCATGGTTAATTTCCTACAACGTTGTCTGCAACTCTCTTTTGTTACTATTGTTCTTATGCTATTTTGTAAATGATGTCTGTCTGTTGATATATTTTCCTTCTTTTATTTAAAAAAGCAAAACAAAACAAAAGAAAACAAGGTTCAGGAGAGCATATAATACTTTATTTCTCCAATATATTTGTTATTTTATCAACACTCAATATGTTGGTTTATTTATAATGCTAACAAATATTTCTTGGTTATATACCTATATAATAATTCAAAAATTCTACATATCCAGCACACTCCAGTGGTTTAATTCCTTCCCCTCATAAAGCAAGTGAGCAAGGACATGCCTCATTGTCGGTGGTTGCTGCAGACTGGGGTGTATGGGCGGAGGGAATGGTGGAGCAGGGCAGGGCACCTCACAAAACCACAGGCCATAATACTAAGTGAAGACAATTGTCAGTCTTACATTTCCACGGTATCCAACTTGTATGCATGTATGTGTGTGTGAGTGTGTAAGAAATGTAATGATATGATATGGTTTCTTGGGATCCATCAATCTTTCAATGGTCAATGGGAATTCTTCAGAGACCTATTGGTCCTTTGCATCTTGGACACATTGCAGGACATACACATCTCATAAATATTGATCTATCCAATAGTATTTGTCCATGACTGGTTCAAACATGTTCAGCCATCCTTCCTTCTGGAAATAAATATAATCATTTGCACTGTATTTTTTGTATTCAAGAGCAAGTTGCTTAGGGATAGTAAATACAAACTCATGCATTCTTCCATCTCACCAGCATAGGCTGAACAGGGGTGGATTTTTCGTGCCCAGAGACAGCTCAGAATTAGCTTAAAAGCATCTGGAATTGTTGGGGACCACTACAAAGTGACTCTGAGAAGGATTTCATATTAATGAATTGGCTTTCCGTGTTTCCATGTGAGTTGTCTGAAGCTTAGACACCTTGTCTGGAGATGGGCAGTGGATCCATAGTAAGCAAATCACTGTGAGTCCCTGGTTATCGCTGAGGTATAAAGCTGCGACACCTCAAAGGACAAGATAAGGCCACAGCTGAAGACATTTGGTTCCAACCCCAATTAACTACAAGGAGACTGCAGCAGCGGGCTCCACACTCCTACAGTAAATACCAACCTAAAGATAAGGCAGTTCTCCTGATTTTCATAATTTACTACTGGGGAAAATTCTCCCAAGATTCCCACATTTTCTTGAGTATCCTTCTCCTTTGTTTGAAAACAAAATAAATACAGGACTCCCAGAGAAGTCTTTGGCTAAACTCAGAGAATATTGAAGCTGTAAGAGAGTTAGTCCCTCCTGGTGCCCTGAAATCATTTCCATTGTCTCATTTATTTAAGCCTTCGCCATCCACTCGCTTGGGAGATTGCGGGCCTGACCCCCCTCAGTAACGAAGGGTTTTCTATCCGGATATTTGATATGGAATAAGCTACATTTTCACAAATGAAATGGTTTCCGATTTGTTAAGAACATTCATGTAACCCATGAGGATCAATTTCCATGAGACCACTAATCTGTCTGTGTGTATGTGTGTATTTGTTTCTTTTTTTGAATTCTCAATGTAATGAGTTTATGCTACGCTGCAAAGAACTAGGCATTGTTCTCTCAATGGTAATTCCATAAGCAGCTTAGTCTCCATGTCCTGGCTTCCGGGGTATTTAGGAAACATAATCATAGCTGATATTTCTGTAGTCCAGAAAACTGGAGGATCTGAATCATAATGAGAGAAGAAACTTTTATCAAAGACTTCCACAAGCAGAGAACAATGTATGTGAATATGCTTATTATTGCACCACACGGGCAGGCCACATTTCACCTTGAGGATCAGTGTAGGAGCAGACAAGAGGTTTTGTTGCCTGCAGTAATTAAATCATTGCAATTAATAAAGGGAAAAAATCCACAGGAGAACTGACAATTCCTTTCACTGCTCTTTCTTCAGCACACAAGTAGAAAAGAAAAAGAAGCAACACATTCTGCACAGTGTAGGGAAGTTAAAGGAATGATACCTTCGAAAATAAGTGTAGGTTTTTTCTCTGTTCTGAGTGAAACAAAAATTCCTATCCTGAGTCCTCATCTCCAAAGTGGTGAGGCAGGAGTAGGGGCTTGGGGAGGTGCTGAGGTCCCGAGGGTGGAGCCGCATGGATGGGGTCCGTGTGCTCATCACAGAGACCTCAGAGAGCGCCCCAAGCCCTCCACCACGTGAGGACGCAGCGAGAAGGCGGCCTCAGTGACCCCGGAAGCAGCCTCAGCAGACCCTGGCTCTGCAATGCCTCAGCCTTGGACTTCAGCCTCTGAGAATAAGAGAAATATATGTCTGGTGGTTGTAAGACAAACACCTGCTCAGTGATTATTTATTATAACAACATGGAGGAACTAACGCACCTTAGAGTTCTGGGACCATTATCATAATTAATTTCAGCTGGTATTTCTATTGCCAGGAGGTAGAACCAACATAGCTAATCAACTAATATCATCTAGATTTTCTTAGACTTCTTCAAGTATCCCCAAAGCAAAAGACAACATGAGATTAGAGATATGTCTAGATCTGAGTGGGGGGATGTCAAATGTCCTTTAAATCACACCGTAGAACCAAGTGCCTACCTCAATTCTAAAATCCTAAAATCACCATGCTACTAAAATGTTCAGAGGAGAATAGCTGAACTTATGAAACATTTAATTGAGCCATAAAACCTTAATATTTTATAACCTTTAGGGAAAAGCATGCAAAAAGTAGGAAACATTAAAAATAGCTCTTCTATCTCAATTCTATTTACTTTATTCTCCATGAAAAAATTTTTGGCTAGTACCTGAAAATATATGACAGCTATGTTGTCTAATCTTTATTTTTAGCAAAATAAGAAGAGGTAGAATTATAAGAAGTCACGTAGATGTGTACATTTCATCAAACACTTAAAATATTCCAAAGATCATGTGTTTGATGGGATTTTAATTCTTATTAAGGAAAAGCAATTTTTAAACAGTGATTTCTCACAAATAAAGATCACCTTTTTTGTTGCACTAAAACACTCAAGCAAAGATTTTCCCCATATTTACATAGACAAAAACATAGAAGCAGAATGATGAAGTTTTTTATCGTAACTATCTCATTAATTGCACACTGTTATAGTTTGTGGCTAGATGTCCACTCAAAACCCCACGCAGTCATGGGGCAGGATTCTACAGATTTTGGTTGATTCATGGTCCAATGCTAGGATTATAGGTGTGAGTGCTACCCCTGCTCTGGTGCAGGCAGCCTGCATACAATACAAGGGAAGGAAAGCGGCTTTCACTCAGCTATTCCTGCTTTTTCTTTTCGTTTTTTTTTTGTTTTTTTTTTTGTTTGTTTGTTTTTTTTTTTTTTTTGAGTCATTGTCTCACTATGTAGTTCAGGCTACACTTCAACTCACTGTGTACCTCAGGCTGGCCTCAAACTCACAGCAATCCTCCTACCTCAGCCTCCCAAGGGCTAGGATTACAGGTCTGCACCACCACACCAGCAGCCCCTCCCATTTTGTTGCTTTTATTGATTTCCACAATCATGAACTGGGGCCCTCTGCCATGTGCCACCCTGCCTTGGAGCCAGCTCAGTATGAACTGAAACCTCTACAAACTATAAGCTAAATAAACCTTTCCTTCCTTTATGCTGGACATCAAGTATTTTATCTCAACAATGAGAGAAAACTAACCAGGACACATACATCACTGTAAATTTCATTTACATGGGCTGTATTACATGGATTATAGAAATAATATTTGTCACTACTTTTGCATTTTCTAAAACCATTATCATCCATCTGCTATCAACATCTGCAATAGCAATAGGCTATCTTTGAAATAATTGTTCTTTCAGATATCTAGGGAGCTATTCCAGAGAACATTCTTTTAAAATGCCTAAGTTCAGTAACTTTTTTACATCCACACCTGGTATTTTCATTAGTAAATACAAATGACCATTTATGAAGGACTCACATGACAATGTTTTGCATTTTCTTGCAGGTTCCATGGACTTAGACTTTTCTCAGTCTGAATTTGAACATGAAATACTCATTTCACAGTTAGATTCAATGAGTCCAACTCCCTGAGGTTTATAATGACACATATGTGGCCAATTCCTTTGTATCTTTTCTTTGATACTCATTTCTTTTTCCATAGGACCTTGACTCACCTTTAGCATCTGTATGGATGGACATAAGTTCATTCAAATCGACATTTCCCTGCAAGTATTATATACAAAAAATAAAGGACTGTATTTTCACCTTGTAGTAAATATTCAAATTTTCCTCAGTTCATTTGCTTCTCCTTCTGGACAGGAGGGAGGCCTGTAACTCACCATGATATTTTTATTTCTCTCATAAATACAGACTGTTTTTGAGAGGAGTTTTAGGTTCATTACAAAATGGCACGTACAATCCAGAGATTTCCTAAATGCCTTTTGTTCCCATATGTGCAGAGCAAGCCAGTCACTATCATGCTTTTCCAGAACTGTACATTTCTTACAGCTGATGATTTGTGTGTTCTTACTAGATTTATTCTCTTTCTTTCATTTTTTTCAATTTTTTTTATGAGTACATGTTTGCTATATATTATGAGGGTTTTTTGTTATTTTCTTTGAAATAGGGTCTCACTATGCAGTTCAGGCTGGCCTTGAGCTCACTTTGTAGCTCAGGCTGGCCTCAAACTCACAACGATCCTCCTGCCTCAGCTTCCTCAGCGCTGGGATTACAGGCATGCACTACCTTGCCCTGCAACTATACATTGTATTTGCATTCATCTGAGTCTATAGATACATGTCTTCCACAGATATTAATTCTTTTTTATGTGGAAATTACACATAATAGAGTACTACAATGCCATAAAGAAGAATAAATTGGAATCATTTATAGGAAAATGGATACATCGTTAGAAAATGCTTACATTATTAAAATATTGTTTTTATTTTAAAGAGAATAAAAATTTTAAAAATAGTACAAATGATACACAATTTCAAAACAAGATGACAAGAAATCAACAATGGTTGTTATATTGCATATTGTTGTCTTCAAAGCAGTCGTTCAGGGGCTGGGGATTTAGCTCAGTGGCACAGCACCTGCCTGGCAAGTGCAAGGTAGAGAGTTCGATTCCTGGTACCGGGAAAAAAAAAAAGCAGTCTTTCAGATTACCAGATATAAGCACGCAAAATTGGTCAAAAAAAAAAAACAAAAAAATTAAGCATTGACTGTTCCCAATCAAAAAAATGGGCATTTGAGATGAATTCATACTTCTCAGATGAAGAAATAGAAATATCAAATAAATATATGAAAGAATGTTCAACATCATTGGTCATTTGAGGAATTCCAATTAAAAGAACAGTGAGATTCCACCTCAGCCCAGAAAGAACGGCTGTCATCAAGAAATCAACCAATAACAAATGCTGGAGGGGACGTAGGGAAAAAGGAATCCTTTTCCACTCTTGGTGGGAGTGCAGAGTACTGCAACAACTGTGGAAATCAGCCACTGTAGAGCGTCCTCAAAAACCTACAATTAGAAGTCCCATTCAACCCAGGTATTCCACTGTGGGTATTTTTCCAGAATTGAAAACATCATACGCCAGATAAATCTGAAAAGAAATGTAGTTGACACATCATAACTGAACATAGATGGGTTAGCTAACATTGTGTCACTGTACACTCCAATAGCCTTTTGCAGCCCTCTTTCCCCATGGATCCCAGCCTCTAGTAATCATAATTTATTCTCTACGTGTCCAACTTTTTATGCTTTCATATACAAATTAAAGCATGCTGCATTTGTTGCTTGGGGTCCAACTTATTTCACTTTTTAAAAAATTCTCCATTTACATGCATGGTCTCCAGATGACAATAATTCATTCTTTTTCATAGTTGAATAATATTCCATTGTTTTTTTGACTTTCAATTTCTTTCTTTTTTGAATATCATTATCTATATCTACCCACGCACCGGAGTATATTATTGTTGCAGTGCACTCTTCCACATACTTATTTTCTTGCCTTTGCAAATACACCCAGTACTGGAATTGTTAAATTACACGGTAAATGTATTTTTTCTATTTTTTGAGTATATATGCTAGTGTATTCCATTGCAACTGCCCTAACTTACATTTCCACTGACTGTGTGTCTGCTTTTGAGAAGTATCTGTTTATATCACTTCAATTCTTTTCTGCTTTTCAATCTGTCCGATTATCATTCCTAATAGGAGCACTAGTATCTCAGCTTAATGTTCATTTCTCAAGAACCATTAGAAACAAATGAACAGGATGAGCATCTTTGCATCGACAGTAGGGAGAGGCAGGAAGGCAGGAAGGCTGGAAGTCGCCATCTGTTTTCTTTATTTAATTTGTCATGGTGTCTGGTGGTATATCATAGTCCACTCTAGGAAGAAGAAATCCATCCTGAAGAGCATAGAGAGACAATATCACAGAGTTGCTCAAACAAATCTAGGACATGCAAAGAGTATGTCCATATTGTTATAAAGACTGGGAAATTATGGGGTCTTTCTCAGCACAGCATAGTCAAGCTGTTGTGTCTGATTTGCACCTCAGACAGAGCACTAGGTAGATATTTATTCTCCTTTTCTGGGAGTTTATTTTGTGGCGGAAGGAAGTTGAAGTACTAGAAAATGTACTGAAACATGATTATGAGGCATGTAACAGCATTTTGGCCACTGGCACATCACATGTAGAATGGTGTTCCCAGAACACTGCACCAATTTGTAAAGTTGCAGACATGCTAACTTGTACTCTACGACATATTCAAAGGACAAATTCCTCCAGCAGTACATTCCTCAGACAGTGTCCTGCCCTTTAACTAACACATGACTTGATTCTAAATTTATTGGCCTAATGTTTATACTGGAGAACATTTTATTTTGTCTTTCAGACAGGGTCTTGCTATGTGGTCCAGCCTGGCAATGAATTCAGTGTGTAAACCAAGGTGGCCTTGAACTCCCAGCAAATTCTCCTGCCTCAGCTTCCTGAGTATTGGTATTACAAGGCATGTACCAATATGCCCAGCCTTAGCTATTAATAATTCCGTTTATAGAAAGTGTTTGAAGCTAAGATAATCACATCATTTATTCACATGTCACATTTTCTTTTTTCCTTTTTTCACTGAAGTTTCGCTACATGTTTCCAGCTAGACTTGAAGTGAAGATTCTTCAAACTCAGGCTTCCAGTTACCTAGAACAAAAGGCATTTTCAGCGTCTCCAAACCGATTCCTTATACTTCTGAGTCCAGACTGCCTTCTTGTATTTTATCTTGCTAGCACCCATGTATTTAAAAGACTACTCAGAGGTCATTATCCTAGTAGAGGTTCTGTAAATCAAATAGAAGTTTTCCTCCTCCAAATTTTTAAACATATATTTCAAAAGTTGGAGCAATATTTATGCATAGAAATGATAGTCCATGCACAAAGAAATAGAGAACTTATAGTTTCTTCCCTGTATAATTTGGCTCTGAATTCATGTATCAAAAAATTAAAGGAAAAATGATTGAGGATATGGGCTTAGTGCCTCAGCTTGGTGTGACAACTTGGCCACCACCCCCATAGTTGCCACTTCTTGGAGACACCATAGCGTCCTGTTACCGTAGAGACACCATAGTATCTTGTCATTATTCACCATAGCGTCCTGTTACCATGGAGACACCATAGTGTCTTGTCATTATTCTTTAACCAGTATAGTGCACAAGAGATGATCAAAATATATGGCGAATATTTATATTTAAAATGCTGTATAAGAGTACAAGACACACTGCTATGAACCACAAAGAAAAATTTCCTTCTTACTTTGTACCCACTTATCCTACTCTTCCTGCAACTTTTTGTAGCCGTTCTGGAAGTCTCCCTCTGAGGTCTTCATGAGCTGGGAATGAAAACACAGTGAGTGATGCTGCCGAGCTCCAGCTAATGGAAAGACTTCTCATGATACTGTGTCCACCTCACTCACCCGCTCCGGCATTGTGTGACTTCTTCCTTTTCCCCAAAGTCAACACGACCATGATAAGTCAACATTTTGAATCCATTCAGGATATCAAAGCAGCCCAAAGAGTGCTACCAGGAACACTCAGGAAGGAGGCCTTCCAGAAGTTCCTTAGACGGTTGCAAGAATCATGGAATCATTCTGTTGGAAGTGAGGGGCAGGATTTTGAGGGAAAACTCATGGCAATGTTTCTTTTACCATTTTTTTTAATAATTTAAGCATTCACTGTATTGTGTAATCACATATTGTAATAACTATACAGCATTCATTCATTTTGATGTTATGAGCAATCGAGATGATTGAAATTATATGGGATGGTGGGCATAATTTATGTGCACATGCTACACCATCGTGAAGAATAAGAGACTCTGGGATCTGATTAGCTTGGTATCCATATGTGTGCAGTAGGGAGAGGGTCAGAATGAATCTTTTGTAGGTACCAAGGGATGGGCTATATTGGCTTAATACATTACTATCATTCAACCTAAGAAAGTGTACAACAGACACTGTTCATTTCCTATCACCTTGTCTGTATTTCAGTATTGCTTGTATTGTTCTTGTGCTATTTTGTAAATAAATGTCTGTTTGTTAATATGCTTTTGTTCTTTTATTTTTAAAATAAATTTTTAAAAAAGACAGAAAAAGAGAAATGATTCAGTATACTGGGCTGTTCCCATGGACATAACCAAATGAAAAAAAAAAATGCTTACCAATATTTAGGTTAATTATCTCCAATGAAAGAACTCAGGTGGATGTGTTATACAAAATTCAGAGTGAGCTCCACAAGGATACAGGGATCTGACCTTAACTATGGGTGTTGGCTTGGTGCAATGACGCACTTTCTCTCTATTGTTGACACCTCATGAAGACACCACGCTATCCTGGCAGTGAGGAGGTCTTTTTCTTCAAATGATTTCTCCTTCGTTTCTAGCCACGATGGTCTCCTTTTCCTTTTGTTGTCTGAGAACATTTTACTCTGAAGGAAAATAAGTTTTTCTGACAATTAAAGAAAAGACAGGGAATGAGATACAGTTAGATTAGAAACTCAACAAATATGACAGACATGGAAAATCTCAAGGAAAGAAACTTTGACAATATGGAGGCGTGACCGGGAGAGCAATTTCAGAAGCTGTAGGCCCATGAATACAAATCTGTATCTCAGAGTCCTGAATGGGCAGTGTGAGTCTGGGACCATATGATACTTAGCACCTTCACCGCAGCACACAGAGCTTGGCTGGCTTCATCTCTCCGGTCAAGGATGGTATCTCAGCCCTGTGAATTGTGACTTACATAATGCCTTAAACAAAGGGTTCATTTCATCTTCTCCTTTCTTAATAACGCTTTCTTCTGGGTCACAGAGTTAATATTTGAGCCATCTTTACCTTTGGATCAGAGAACATATCAGAAACAAGACAAAGAGAAGCAAATACCAAGAAGATTACTTAAAGAAAGCCACCATCTTGGAAACTACATTCACCTCCCCTGTTGCTTTCTGGGTGATCAAATCCACGATGAATGACTTTCCATGCTGTTAGAGGGACAGGATCTTTGCACCTGTTTGCCCCCACGTAATAGACTTTATGGAAGCACTAAAAACCATCAGGGGGCATAGCGATGGCCTTGGGTCTGAGTTAATTCAATCTCCCAATTAATGCCTTCAGTTTATTTTGTTCATAAAAAGCTTTTATTATAACGATTTCACCAAGAGTACAATTAACATAATCACACTTTTCTGGACATCTTGACCGCTCTCGGGAGGGGCATCTTGAAATAAACGAAATGACTTAAATGCTCGATTTAATTTTCTCCTTGCCGATTTTGGGTTAGAATGAGGTACGATGAAAGAGGCAATTTGATATGGACATTTCCATAATTGCCACTTGCAAAGGTGAGAATTATAAACAAAGCTTAATATTCCTTAAAGCTAAATAGGAAAATGTTGCTAAGTAGACAATAAAATCATTTTCTTTCACCTTCAGTGTAGGCATTCTCTGTGTAACTAAATATTTACCCTCTCTTTTCAGAGCAAATCATATGCACAAGCTAAAGATGATGATTCAAAGTGTTTACCTTTGAAAATACGGTGCAGACTTTATGTAGTGTATGTACACATTCGTTACATATTTATTAAGTATGTAACTTAGCCAGTTTCAAATGAGAGTTGTAACCTTTTCAAGCTTTAATTGTATTAATTATTAAATACAATAGGATTTTTAAAAGATTATCATTTTTTTGCTATTATCCTCTGTGTCTTTCTTGAGGTTAAATACATCCACTTAGAAGAAGAAAAGAAATTTGGGGAAATTTTATTTTATAATAATTTTTTTGAATTGAGCACAAGGATCATCATTTTTACAATTGTAATAGTGCTTTATTTCAAGTAGTTCATATGTTTTCAATTTCATTTTAATCTTCTAAACTTCACTCATATTATACAAAGTTATGAATCATGACTATTTTGTTACCACACTGATTTCCTCCTTCAAAGAGTAGGAAGAAGTAAATTTGTGTTTATTAGATCTAAAAATAAATGTAATGGTGCACGCTAATTAAATGTTATGAGAGTTAGAGAAGTTTTTTTCTGTAAAGCTGGTTTTTTTTTGGATTTTGTGATGTTTTTGGTACCTAAGCTGGTGGCATGTTTTTCTTAAAATGTTATGTTTCTTTATGAAGAAACATATACTGAAATATTTCAGTGTGCATGTTTGCATGCATACTTATGCATATATCTGTATATAACATGATTAACTTGAAATTATTCTCAGCCATGAAAAAGGATAGCCCTAAGTCATGTGTAGGAAAATGGATGCACCTCGAGACTACCATGTTAAGTGAAGTAGATCAAATACACAAGCTTCGCTGTCATGTGTTTTCTATATGAAGCCCAAAGTATAAATGATTTAAAAAGCAAAATAACAAAATATGTGACAGGAGACATGGAAACAGAATTTCAGAGACAGGAAAGGGATTTGCAGAGAAAGAAAAAATGGAGGGAGAGTAGGGGAGGTAAAAAATAAAACTAAAACGTGATATGCATATGTCCTAGTTCCTCAAAATAAATCAATTTATGATGTATTTTATGTATTGTAAATATATACTAACAAAAAAGGAAAACTGTTTCCTAATAAAAATGTAGAGAGCTCTATCCAATTTAATACCTAAAATTCTATCCATAAAATGTAGAAACTTTCAGCTATGGATATAGCGTATAAGTAGAGTATTTTCCTAGTATGAGGAAGATTGCAGATTCTATCAGCAATACTGCAAGAAAATGTGATAATATTTAGTCCTGGCATGTACAGATATTCAACTTTTGCTGCTGATTTCAATCTTTTTTTTTTTTTTTCTTAAAATGGTTACTGCAATTGCAATGGGAAATATAAACCTGTGAGGGATGTAATCATATTATGATTTTATCATTATCACCTCTTGAGGTGTTTATTTTTATTTATTTTTGAATTAACCAACCTTTGCAGTAAATACAACTCACATTTCTTTTGGGGAGCTGGTTCACGGCTCTGACACAATTACATTCATTTTTCCAGTCTTTCCTCTCTCTCTCTCTCTCTTTACCGCTTGAGAAAGATCTATCTCCCTGATTCCAAATTTCCATCTTTTATTTTACTCGTTTATACTTGGGCTTCTCTTAGAAGAGAAATCATGTAATAAAAGACATATATTTAAGCTTGCATGTCTGATTGATTTCACTTAACATGATGGTTTCAAGGTGTTTCCATTTTCTTATAGATGATTTTGGGTTATCACTGTAATGCAATGCCTTTGATCCCTGACAAAGAGCGCACCACACAAAGTTTTCTGTTAAAACAATAGTGTATGCCAACTGGTCATACCGCAATCTGAGCTTCAGTGACCCTCCAGTTCAGACTCAGCTCTCAGCATCTGTTAGTGATACTTCTCCTTGTTGACCCTTTCTAGTGAAGCCCTGGTACGGGGCTTGAACTTATTTAGAGAAATGAACTTGGACTTGTGAGGGTGCTGATGTTTTTGTGTGATGTAGTTGCAACATATTACTTTTAGTTACTTTTCAGACTTTTACTAAAACATCTGATACAATCCTGCCTACTGTCCTTGAAAACATCCCCTCATCTCAAACTTTTTTAGTAAATCCGGAGTTTCCTGTGGTAAATGTCTTCCCTTAGCAACACTGTCATTCCCATCGCAGTGCTATTCCTGAATACACATGGTCTTTAGAGTCCTCCCCTCTCCGTTTAGTTGCTTTGCATCGAGGGTGTGATAATGAGACATAAGAAAATGCAAAGTTACAACACAATAATGGAAATAAATTATCATTTGAATATGAAAGCATGGAAAGTATAAATGATGAACATCAAAAAGAATGAAGAAATTGTAGAACCAGAACAAAGGGGAGATGAAGGTTAACATTTCAAATTTTTAATAAAGAAGAAGTAGAGTGAATGAGGGATATTTGACATTTGAATACCTCCAAGTTAAACTAAAGGATTAGGAAGTCCAGGACATTAACTTCAGGATACAAAAGACAGCTATTATTTCTCAACTTGATATCCTTGACGCACGCTAACAAAAGCACTTTTCATGGATCCTTCTTTATAAACATGAAAGTCTGAGCCTAAAACATCGGTCACCTACTGTGAACCTTCAAGGTAGATTTCTCCTCACAACTGAGCACTTGTCTTTCATCAGAAAGTGGAGATAGTCAAATGTTCCTCCAGATTTCTGGAAAATATGAAAACTAAATAAAGTGATCTGTTTTGAGAGATGGATATATCCCGAGTTAGGATTTTTGACAGATGAACTCAATATTTTTGTAAGTAGCACACACAGTTTTGTGTGTGTGTGTGTGTGTCTGTGTGTGTGTGTGTGTGTGTGTGTGTGTGTGTGTGTGTGTGTCCCACAATGCAACTGAAAACATTTCATTTGAAAATATCCTTCCTTTACCTTTTTGTACTGGGGATTCTACCCAGAGCCTGGAACACGCTAAAATCTCTTTCCACTGCTGAGTGATAGCCCATGCCTGAAAATAATCTACTTTAATTTAAACAATCTCCAAACTTACTCTGTCTGCAAAAGAAATCTGTACCCAATCAAACAACACCCACAGGGTCTTTGAATGGTGCTAACTGTGGAGAAGCCTCCTTAGAATTTGAGGTCTTCTTACTTCATTTTCCTTAAAAAATCTTTCATAATAATGGAACAGCAGTAATATGTAAACAAAATGACCAACTGTAGTTCTTTTAGAAATATTACTGTTAGCAGATGAAAGATTGCATAAGGTTCTTTCAAGGTTATTCATGCCATAAACAAATAATTGGAAAAGATGCACAGAAAAGACAGGGATGGGCTGGGGATTTAGCTCAGCGGCAAAAACGCCTGCCTGGCAAGCGCAAGGTTGTGAGTTCAGTTCTCGGTACCGGAGAAAAACCAAAAAAAAAAGAAAAAAAAAGACAGGGATGTTGGATATTTACTGAATGCAGAAAGGAGATATAGTCTACCGAGTGAAGGTCATCAAAAGTCTCACAGGCAGTGTTTGGAAAACAGAGGAGCTACTGTTACAAATTTCCTCCTTGGGAGACTCCATGGTCCAAAACGGTGTTGTGGGGGTGGTGATGTGGGGAAAGATGTGAGAAAATGCAGTGGATAGAAATTCTTTGTGCAGAGTGGGGCCCTTATCACTGAGGATGTTGCCTTATGTTTGTAATTATTTTCCCTTGCCTGCAACATCTCAATGGAGTTCTCTATCCTCCTGCAGTGAGTTCTTGCATGTTTTTTTTGTCTTTTGGAGACAAGGCCTCGCCATGCAGTTCACACTGATTTTGAGCTCACTTTGTAAACCAGGCTGACCTTGAACTCACAACAATCCTCTTGCCTTAGACTTTCAGGTGGTGCCATTATAGGCATGAGCTATCACGCCCAGCTTTCTTTCTTTTCTTTCTCTCTTTCTCTCTTTCTTTCTTTCTCTCTTTCTTTCTTTCTCTCTTTCTTTCTTTCTTTTGCTTTCTTTCTTTCCTTTCTTTCTTTTGTTTCTTTTGCTCTTCTTTCTTTCTTTCTTTTCTTTCTCTCTTTCTTTCTTTCTTTCTTTCTTTTCTTTCTTTCTCTTTTTCTTTCCTTTCTTTCTTTCTTTTTTTTCTCTCCCTCTCTCTTTCTTTTCTTTTTTTTTTGTCTTTTGATACAGGGTCTTGCTGTGCTGTTTAGGCTGGCCCTGAGCTCACTTTGTAACCCAGGCTCATCTCAAACTTGCAATGTTCCTCCTGCCTCAGCCTCACAAGTGCTAAGATGATAGGAATGCGATACCACATCTGGTTCGCCTGCATTATCTTAACATGAACATCATCAAATTAAATGACACAGAAAGCTATACGCTTTATGTTAGAAATAAGGACAAAGGAGGAACATTGTAAATCTCAGCAGAACTTCTGGACTCTGTAAATATAAAAAGAAATTATGACTCAATGTATTTATCATCAAAGTGAGGATTTTCTTCAAAATAAGGAAAGCTAAGCATGATGGCCCTGGCCGATAATCCAGCACCCTGGGAGGTTGAGACAGATGAATCACAAGTTCCAGCCCAGCTACCCTAGGCAACTTAGTGACATAGAGAACCTGTCTCAAAATAGAAAAAAAAATAAAAGGAGAGGTTGGTTATGTAGCTAACTGTAAAGTTCCTGTGTCCAATCCCCAGTACTGCATTAACAAAAGCAGAATCAAATCTGATCTTACTACATTGCTCACAAAACATATTTAGTACTAACTGTAGAAAATTTCCAGCCATAACTAGGTAGAAACACTAAAGAATTTGATATCTCTTGGTCTACATGTAATTCTATTTTGACAGAGTTTTTATTTTAAATAGAAAAAGAAAACTAACCAAACAACAATGAAGACAAAAACAAAAGCAACACAGAAACAACAAAAATGACACATGACCTCAAAACATATTGATAGGAATTAACACTGGTTGCTACACGACGTACTGTTATCTTCAACAAAGTTGCTCAGTCAACAAGATGTAAAAATGCTAGACCCATGGCTATCACCATGCACCAAAATAAAGTTAAGATGGCTTAAAGAGCTAAATATTAAAACAGAAACATGAAATCTACTGGAAGAGAAAGTAGGCAGAAGTCTTGAAGACATAGAGATAGACACAGAGTTCATGAACAAAAACCAAACTGCGTGGGAAACACTTCAAATAATCAAAAAATTGGACCTCATCTTATTGAAAAGTTTTTGCCCATCAAAATAAATCACCAACAGAATGAAAAGAAACCCACAAATTTGGAAAATAAATTTAACTAAGTGTCCCTCAGACAAAGGACTCCTGTCTAGAACATATAAAGAACTGAAAATATCAGGGCCCTCAATATTCAAAGACAGAATACAAAAATGGGTATCTGAAATGAATATACACTTCTCTGATAAAGAAATACAACTGGCAAATAAAAACATGAAAAAATATTCAACATTATTAGTCATTAGGGAAATGCAAATTAAAACAACATTTAGATTTCATTTCACCCGAGAAAGAATGGCTATCATGAAGAAATCCACCAATAACATATGCTGGAGGTCCTGTGGGGAAAAAGGAACACTTCTCCACTGCTGGTAGGACTGTAGACTGGTGCAACCACTGTGGAAATCAGTCTGGAGATTCCTGTGGGCTATACTAAATGTGATAATAAAATACTTGAAGTAGAGAGTAATTCATTAAATCTTGATATTCTCAAATAGAAGAGGTAGGGGATAATTTAATTGTACGCTAGGATTAGAGGTCCCATTCAAGGCAGCTATTCTCCTCCTGGGTATTTTTCCAGAAGAACTGAAAACATCACACCACAGTGATGCATGTGCACCTATGTGCATAGCAGTGCAATTTTTAATAGTTAAACCTTGGAAACAACCCAAATGTCTATCAGCTGAGGAATGGATAAAAAATATGTAGCAGTAGTAGTATTTTTATACAATGGTCTGTATCTAATTCTATAGCAGCAGTGTCTTTTTAGAGGAAGTATGACATTGCCTAAAGCAACATGCTCTGGTGTCTACATAAGATAAAATGTTCATGGACACTATGGCTCATGGGGCTTGATCTAGAATGCCCACTCAAAGTCACATGTGTCCAGAAGTGGGGATTTTGGAAGATGGCTAGGCAATGGGAATGCCTCATTCATCAGTGAATGAATTCGCTGATGAATTCATGGGTGGATGCTCTGTGAGGAAGTGAGACCCTTGAGGAAAGTGAGTTACAGTTTTGACCTCTGAGGGTGTATCTCTAATTTAGGCACTTCCTGGTTCGTCTGCTCCCAGCTCCCATGTTTTCTACACCCCACTTGTCCACCGTGACCTTTTCTCTTGGAAGCCACCAACCATGGACTGAACCCTCATGAATCCCTCCTCCACTAAAATCTATATGACAGATACTATGTCCCAGCAATGGAAAGGTTACTAATAAATGTAATGATAAGCTTTTATGTAGAAGAGAATGGAATTTGCATATGGAGCAAATCCTTCGTTTGACTCTTTAAGAATATCACTTCAAACCTTTTAGCTACTTTCCTCAGAAATTCTGGGAAACTTTACTCTTGTTTATAGTTACTGTGTATCTTAAAGATAATTGTTTCTCATGTACAACACACCAGCATACATTTTATGTTCTCAATGAAGTATATTTTCTTGAGCTGGGAGTGTAATTCAGTGGTAGGGTACTTGCGTTGTTTTTACAAAGACATAGATTTGATTGCACCAGCCCTGAAAAAATGAATGAGAGTAAGAGAATGAATGAAAGAAAAACAGAAAGGAAGGAAGAAGAAAGACAAAGAAAGAAAGGGAGAAAAAAGAGAGAATACTGTTTTTATGAATCTACATTACCGAGACTTACGTGGTACTTTGATGTATGAACTCAATTTTCTCCATGATTCCGGTTGCAAGACCAACTGAGTGAGAACTGAAAAATTTCAACATAAGGTTCACCTTGATCCTCAATGTCCGCATCAGTTTGTGAGCAGAATCATTGAAAGAATTAAGTTCAGGAGCTGAGACACCACTGCAAATCCTTAGCTCATCATGGTGGTGCACGCCTGCAGTCCCAGCACTCTGCAGATACCGAGGCAGCAGGATAGAACATTTCATCCCTGCCTAAATAAATTAATGACTTAAATGAGACCATATCTCAAACTAAAGTATTATAGGTAGGGTCAGGTATTTAGCTCAGTATGAAGGAACTGGATCCAATACCCAATACCACTAATAATAATAATTATTATTATTATCATTATTATAATGAAAGAGTTCAATTCTACTTAATTTTGTCATGAATTGCATTCTCAAAAAAATTGAATTTCATCTAATGAGCAATTTCAAAGAATCAATTTTTAGTATTGCATGGTAATTCCTTAGAGAAGTGCTGTGTAACACAAGTTCAATTATTCATCAGTTCTATCATGTGTAATCTTGGAAGTGAAAAGGAAAGAATTGCTGAAGAAAAAGATCAAAAGGACAGATTTCTGCTCCAGGCCCACAAGCATGAAAATTCAAAGATGGTCAAGTTTCATCTTGAGTTGGGTTAGCTGCTTTGGACTGTTATTATCCTTGGGGTCATTTTAATCACAGAGCAGTAAAGTTTGATTTGGTAATGTTTCCCAGTAAAACTGCTCATATTACAAATGGGACAATGTTTCCAAGAAAGAAACTCACAAAATATGATTTCTGCTTGGGGCAAGGATAGCCGCCAGGGCTATACTAAATGTGATAATAAAATACTTGAAGTAGAGAGTAATTCATTAAATCTTGATATTCTCAAATGGAAGAGGTAGGGGATAATTTAATTGTATGCTATTATGGGAGTAACAGATGAACTTTAGAATTTTGCTTGATATGTGCTTCCTTATTCTTATCTACCTGAGTTAAGGAAATATGAGCTGAAAATCACACTCTGAAAAGGCCATAAATTTCCTTTTACTGCCGGAACCACTAAGTATTTAAAATACTACAACCTATAAAGAAAAATGGAAGAGGAAATTCACATATACCTTACAATCCTCCCTAAAACTTGTAGTAATGAAAAGCACAAAAGAAGAAAACTCCATCTATAAAGAAGTAAGGGATTAGTTATAATCCCAGAGCCCAGGTGAAGAACTAGATTTGTGCAGAAGTAACACTTGAACAAATCAAAATAGGAAAGACATAATCCTCCTGCATTCTTGGGGGATCAGAATTTATTCCTACTCATGCACCGCAGGAAAAGCCTTAGCATGCATTAGTCTGTCTTTCATTACTATAATGAATTACTGGAAGCTAGATAACCTGGAAGGAAAGGAAGTTTTTTTGAGCTCACAGTGTCAGAAGGTAAAAGTCCAAATCACTCTGATCAGAACCTTATGCGAAATGGAGTCATTGTGGTAGCATTTAGAGGAAAACAAAAAGATTTTGCATGAAGACAAGGAAAGACAGAGACAGAGAGACACAGACAGAGATACAGAGAGGGAAGCAGAAGCCAAATTTCCAATACATAATGATTTGGGAGATAAACAGTATCCAAAATCAGACTCAGGATATCACAAGATTTTACCTCAGTAGTTGATGATTTCAGATGACTCAAGCACTAGGAGAAGACAGATCACACATAAAAAGATGTAATCATTTATTCTCTGGGTAATCTCACCCTTCCTCACTTTACTGTGCATCTTTCTTTTTTTCTTAACACCATTTACTATCTGGAAGGTTTAAGCTATCCATTTCTGATTACAGACAAATACAAGGTCCTTTCTGCACAGTATGGCAAACTTTGAACTTATTCTGAGATTTCTCCACACATGAAAGGGCCCAGATTGTTCACTCACTAATCCTAAACCTCATAAATTTCTCTGATTCTGTCTTTAACCCTTCAACCATTCCTGTTAAATCCACCAGCAGAACATATTCTGAATTCTAGCCGACTCCACATATCCATTTTTACCATGGTCTAAAAAGCACTACTTCATCTCACTGGACTGTCAAAAAGGAATTGCTTTCTTTTTCTGTTTTTGCTGCCATATAACTATGCTATGCAAAAGTGATTTATAAAGAACCTAAATGTACTCTTTACAATTCTGGATGCTGGAATTCTAAAGTGAAGGCATGACCCATTCTCCATCTGGCAAGGGGTACTCTCTGTTTCCAAGATGGTCTCTCATTTCTGTGTTTTTAGCAGGATTTTGACAAATATGCAGATCCACAGTGGAAGACCCCTTAGCTGGTTCCTTCGAGCCCATTTATAAGGCACCAAGTTGTTCATGATTGTGAGGCTCTAACAGTTGAATCACATCTCCAAATCTCCACATCTGAATGTCATCATAATGGGCTTTGACTTTCAGCATATGGACTTTGAGGATCATGTGGACCAAAACAATGCTGAATCAGTCTGTGTCCTTTCACCAAAACCCTCCCACTTCTGGGTTTGTTGGTTTGTTTGTTTGCTTTTATCCTTTTAAATATTTTCCTCTCACCTACCCCAGACCCTGAAAGCTTAGCAAGTCCTAGACAATCCTACATTCCCCAGGGTACCTCTGTGTCTCCATTCTCTTCCCTTCCTGCTGGCTGAATATTCTTTTCAGTCTCATTGAGGAATTCTCCTTTACAGCTGTATCAAATTTAATCAACCGGGAATCCTTTCTCATTCCAGGTTCAGTTGGTCCCTGGACATTTGTCCCTGAAGCCCTGGTCAGAGTTATCACTGATGTCATCAGTAAGAGAGTCATGGGTGGATTGTGACACATGAATACAGGTAACATAGTCAGCACTCCTGAGGGAAAGTAGAGAATGCTAAAGAAATATCTTTTTTATTTTTATGAAGAAGAAAGTGCCCACTGTATTTAACTTGGGTAAGAAAAACACACACAATAATGGGTGAATTTATCTGAATGAAATACTATGCATATGATTGGTTCATATATAAAACAGAATAAATATTGTCTTTATACTATAGATGAGATTGATACATCAGTAATTAATTCATTAGCTTTATACAACTAAATGTACAGAGAATATAAGTTAAAATGATGTACTTGTCAAAGAGCCAAATTCCAAGAAACTCTCTAGGCAGTAATTTTCTCTCCAGTTTTGAGAAAATGGTCAAATATACTGCTTAGAGTTTGTGCATATAGGACTAGGATTTGGAAAAATTAGAAATGACCACAGGCTTTGACAAGAATATTGAAATGAGACAGTGCAAAAGAAACTAATTGGTATACGGTGATCAGAAAGTCTGGGATGAGACACTGATTCCTTCCATGTGTAATATATAAAAACAGACCTTGTTTGCTCACAGTCCTGGAGGCTGAAGTCCAAGGTCCAGGCATGGCAGAGCCCATGTCTGGTGAAGCTGTATCTCAGGTCACAGATGATGCCTTCTCTCTGTATCCCCAAGGTGGTGAAGGGGTCAGGGAGCTCTCTGGGGTCTCGGTGATGAGGATGTGGATCCCATCCATGACGCTCCACCCTCAAGATCTCAGTATAGAAAGCCCTTCTGGACCTTGTCACAGTTTAGAGAAATCCATATTTGTAATCCCATGGAAAACTTATTGGAATTCTAATCAATTAATACCAATCCACCACTTACAGTGCAACACATGATGAAAATAAAGACACTAAGGCAATGTTCGCAGTTTTGGGGAGCTAAGCGGGTCCTAAGTTCAGCCAGAATGCTGGCTAACTAGAAAAAATGACTCATCCTAGGGTCAAACTCAGGTTTTATTAATTCATGAAGAAGGGAGTGGCTCAGGGTGACTGTGAATGGCTGCCAGACTGGTAGGAAGTAGTGCCTTGAGTTGGGCTGGGTAGGAGACCTGAAATCACCTCTGCAATTTGCACAGAGCTATGCAAAGGAGAAATCTGCATAACACTATTCAGGGCAGTATCTAATGTTTTGGGTCAGTGTTTCAGCTCTGATGTGTAATTTTCTATGCCCCGAGAAGATATAGCCTCTTATCTCAAGTCTCAGTCCTACCCAACAGCATGGCTGTCTTGGCCCAGCTCACATATAATGCTTGGGAGCTACAGGTGAGGCTGTCACCTTGCTTCAAAGTTTACACATCAGTACCTCAGCTGGACGGATTAGCATTGTTTGAAGCCAATTGAGGGGATAAGAAAAAGTCCCAGCCAGCCATACATATCAAGACATGGAAATAGGGTCAGGTTTAGCCAAACTGGAGACAAGTTTTCTCCTTTCAAGGAGAGTTTCCCACATGGTCCTCCACCCTCAGCACATCCCACAGTCTCCTCATTCTGACACCATCACTTCGGGGTCTTGGTTTCATCACATGAATTTGGAAAGGATGCAGGTAATCCAAAGGTGACAAAGCCATTTTCTAACATCTTTCCTTAATGAAGACTAAAAGTAAAGTAACTGGAATTTGATAGCAATGCCCATAAGAAGTTAATGCGTATGCAGAACAATAATTTTAGCTTTAAATGAATTAGGGCTTATATGGGATTAAGAAAATGAAATTGATTACACTTTCCTTTGAGATGTAACCCAGAATTATGCTGCTTTAAATGTGAAAAAAAACTACCACTTAATGCCTGTTTTTGCTACCATATTCTCAACAGGTACATAAAGTGCCTGATGTGAGAAATTCTATACAGGTGAGCACTATCAAAAATGAAGGTTATCTTTGAAATATTCTACAAAGGGTTAAACAGAGATTTCACAGGAATGTGCAATTATTTCTTACAACATGTACTGGTATTAAATAATAATAATAATCTCAAATATTAGGATGTCACGTTGATGGACAATTGGCATGGATTTCTTTGATGCCGTGGCACATCGCTCATTGCTTACATTTAAGTTTGCTGGGCTAACTACATTTTTTTTTTCCTAAAGGAGAGATTGACTGTTTCTTGTATACATTCTAAGATTTGTAGAAAGGAAAGAAACATGTGCTTAGATGATATTTGGAACAACTGAACTGAAATTCCCAGGGAAAGTGGGCAGAATGAATATGTTCAAGAGTAGAAAGGTATGTTACAAAGCAAGTGAGAAAACAAAACTATAATGACTTTATACCTCATGATTCTATGTAACATAGGAGACTTCAAAACAGAGACTTCAAATGCCTAAGACACTTTGTTTATTCTTATGCCAGGGATTTATGCAGCATGGAAAGCCGTATAGAATTGTGCTTGGACCATAATGATGTGAGCTAAACAGAATGGAATCAACGAGAAACTTAGTAAAGTCATTGGTGTAGATCCTCTTGCATCTCACTTTAAAGAATTGACATTTTGATTTGTCTCCCTTTGCATCTGTTTTGAAGTTCACTCAACTCAAGAACCAGAAGTAATTTATGCAAGCTTGAAGTATACATTTCTACCAATTAAGCTCAATAATATACATTTTAGGGCAGGAAATGGCGGTGCACTGCTGTAATCCCAGAACTCGGGAAGATGAAGCAGGAGGATGGCCATGGACTTGAGGCTAACCTGGGCTACATAGTAAGATCAAGACCAGCCTCCTTCACAAAGCAGGAACCTGTCTCAAGAAACTATACATTTTAGAATAGTATTTATTTATTTCATGGTTTGAACAAGTTTTTAACAAAAAAATTCAACTTCCTTTTTAAGGTCAGGATTTTGCTCATGTTTAGGCATTATAGGAGATCGGTGCACAAGCCAAAAGGATAGCTTCCATTACTGGTAATCAGCACCGCCAGCTACAAAAGGAGGGAAAGAGAAGAGAAAAAGAGAAAGAGAAAGAGAAAGAGAAAGAGAAAGAGAAAGAGAAAGAGAAAAAGAGAAAGAGAAAGAGGAACAGGAAGAGGAAGAGGAAGAAGAAGAGGAAGAGGAAGAGAGGAAGAGGAAGAGGAAAAGAAGGGGAAACAGAATGAAAGACAAAGAAAGATAGAGTATGCTATTGAGAGTTGATAATATTCTGTGAACATCCATGAAGATTGAAAAAGAAAATAATTATTTTCACTGACAAACAGGTAAAAATATTGATATAAGGGAAAGAAGCTCCCAACGTGCTACAGATCCAAAGTGCCAAGTTCATGTTCTCTCAAATCCAGGAATAAATTCTAGGCACAGAAGAGATCACAGTAGGAAGAATTTATTGAGAGAAAGAAAGTTTCTCTCAGAGAGGGACAGAAGGGGACCCAGAAAGTGAGTTGCCCACCACGCCCTCCTCTCAAGGGTGTTTACTGAACAAAGCCCTGAGATGAGGCAGGTTTAAGGCTGGAAAGAACTATAATCAACTGGGCTGGGGATTTAGCTCAGCGGCAAAGCGCCTGCATGGCAAGCGCAAGGGCCTGAGTTTGATTCCTGGTACTGGAAGAAAAATTAAAAAGAACTATAATCAATCAATAAGCTGAGAAGCATAGTTGCTTAGGTAATATTGGTCCAATGGGAAGTCACAAAGTGAGTGTGAGGTGGTACAAAACCATGATCAAGCAATAAGATTACAAGTAGGATCACAGAGTAATATTGGTTTAGTAGGGATCAAATGGGGAAAGAAGTCAGAGTAAACCCAGCAGATGGACAGGGACTTTCTTGGAAGGGGCTGTTTAAGGAGGTTTTGTCCTCCACCTCAAGGTGATTGATGTCTGTTTAGAATATCCATCACTGGTGCTCATGCCGTGTGCAGTACATGGGTATTTCCTTTTTTCTTGATGCCTGGCCTTTCAATGAATATGTCTCCAGCTGCAGCTGTCTTCTGCACTGATCTTTGAGAGCCAAGCCCTATCTGACGGCCTAGAATATTTCTACCTAGCTTAGTTGTCACTAATAATATTAATGTGGATAAAAACTGGCATGCTGAAATTCTACCTTCAGGTCGGGGGTATAGCTCAGCAGTGCAAGCATCTACCTGAAATTCTACCTTCATTTTTATATTGTATGCTTTCTGAAAAAAAAAGGAAAAAAGTCATATTCACTGGCAAAATTGAGTCATATTACCTGTTTGCATCTCGAATATTTTTGTTTGGTTGGTTGGTTTTTTATTTTTTTTTATTTTTCCAGTACAGGGAATTGAACTCAAGACCTTGCGTTTGCCAGGCAGGCGCTGTGCCGTTGAACTAAATCCCCAGCCCCTGAATCTTAAATATGAAGATGCAGTGAGTCTATTATTTATGTCCTTAATGATGAATTAACTGAAATATGGAGTTAAAGAAGTTTGGTTCAATTTTTGCCAGAAGAATTGTCCTGGTGTTAAATGTCTCATTTAAATATAATTTTCACTTCTTAAAATATTATGTACCTTTATATTTTAAATGTATTTTTCATGTTACTGTCCTTTTTGCCCTTGAAAATAGGCAAATCTAGACAGAAATGCTCTTGCACATGCAGATATTATAGGTAACGATAATGACAGTGTTCATTGTTCACATAACAGTGTCTTGACCCTGTCAGCTGCTAACCTCATAGATCTGTGCTTTGGAGAAATAGTTAACACTGGTAAGGTTGGACGGCTCTCAGAACTCCCTGATCTCTTTTTAATAGGTGCCAAATTAATTCAAGGACATAGAGAGATAGCTACAATGACCAAGCAATTGTGCAAAGTTAATCAAAACCAAAATAAATTTTTGCGGTGTAGAATATGTTAATATACATCTCTTCAGGAAAGCAGCCTCCACACAAGCTACTTTCACAGAATTGCTTCATAAAAATTATGGGCTTAGGGTTGAGGATTTAGCTCAGCGGCACAGCCCCTGCCCGGCAAGCACAAGGTCATGGGTTCAATTCCCGATATCGAAGAGAAACAAAAACAAACAAACAAACAAAAACAAATAAAAATTATGGGCACATCTTGTTTTGAATTATGCCTTTAAATCTGACTATTACACACCAGAGCAAAATGGAATCACTCATGCTAAATATCACAGAAAGAAAGATAAATTTTAAGGAAGTAGGTAAGCCCCGCCCCCCAAGATACCATTTTTTTTCTGATAGCCTTTCCACAGTAATAAGACATGAAGAGCGCAGTACGCCTGAGTTAAAATGCTACGTGTTTCAACGCATGAAGAAGTCCAAACTGAGATCAAAAACTCTGATTCCTTTTAAACATTACCTAAGTGATGATACTTGAACTCTTATTGGTTTACCTTAGTTTTGTCCCCCATTTTATCCACCGTGTGATTTTCCACTGAATCAGTATTACCTAAGCCACTGTACGTGCAAGCCACGTTCCATGCCATTTGTCTGTCTCACTTAGACAGAAGCTGTCTTTCCCTCCAATAAATATTTCTTACCCTTTATCTCTGTAATTCCTTAGAATTCATTCTTTGATTTTGGAGACTATGAACTCTATGTATGTGACATCTAGCAGGTTGAGAGTTACAATATTTCCTATTATTTAGATTATTCAGAGGTTGTATAGCAGCCCTATATCACTAGGTATGCTTAGTTTAGTGAACTGAATCACAATATGTTCATAATGACAACTAGGTCTTGGGGTTGGGAATTTAGCTCAGTGGCACAGTGCCTGCCCAGCAAGAACAAGGTTGTGAGTTCGATTCCCAGTACCAGAAAAAAAAAAAAAAAAACACAAGATCTTTAAATTTGCTGCAATTGTAATTCTTGACACAATGATTCCAATGACCTTTAAATTTAATTTGGTATAACTTTCATTCTTAATAGAATAAAATAGGGAAAACTTTCTGCATAGGTATTGAAAGAACTGAAAATACATAGTGGATTTGGTGCATATGAAGAGACACGAGCTTCCTATGAGTCTTTGCTGCTTCTCTTAAGCAGTTGGATGGTAGAACTGGGTGCTGGATATGACACAGGGAAAAGGAACACCCAACCTGAACAACATCTGGGATGAGTTCATGTTCTCTAAAATGAAAAAATGAATTTTAGGAACAACAGAGGTTAAGAGCAGAAAATATTTGTTGGGGGAAAGAAAGCTTCTGTCTGAGAGAGGGATAGAAGGGAACCCAAGTAGGTTGCCAAGAATCACCCTGCCTTTCCTAGTATTGTGATTTGTGTCTGCATGTTCCCCCAAATCCTCACGCAGTCATGGGGCAGGCTATCAGGGTTTATGATTGATTCACGGTGTGAGTGCTACAGCACCCCAGGGGAGACAGTTTGCATATGTAACAGACCAAAAGAGGCAGCTTGCTGCCACTTCATTTTGCTCTTGCTGCGGTTGCTGTCTTCAGCTGCCATGAACTGTTGCCCTCTGCCATGTGCCACCCTGCCTTGGAACCAGCCGAGTATGGCCTGAAAACTCCATTGACTATGAGCTAAATAAACCTTTCCTTCCTTAATTTGGGGAATCAGGTATTTTGTCTCAGCAATGAGAGAAAAGTAGCCAAGAAACCTAGGGATTTTATAAAGCAAAACCATTAGATGAAGTGGATCCAATGTGGGGAAAAATGGGAAATCACAAGATGAGGATGACGTGGGACAAAACTATGGTCAGCCAATAAGATTACAAGTATAATTTTTCAGGGAAAATTGATTAAATCGGGATCAAATGGGGAAGTGAGTCATGTAGCAAGCGGGCATGAATATAGAACAGGAGCGTCAGCTATTCCTGAAATCCATTCTTTGACTTTAGAGAACTTGAGCTTGTCCCATATATCTTTCATGTTGGGAGTTTCTTTCCCGTATATCAATAAGACTTCCAGAGATGCTGCGGAAAGTGCAAGCGCAGGGGGAGAAATGTGTCCCTAGTGAGCAACAGGGTTTTGATTTGGGTTCAGAGCAACACGCCTTTGAGTGTAATAGATTTAGAAATATAAGCTTTCATCATCTATTTTGATCACCCTTTCTAAAGGGCAGAGTAGAAGCCATAGACTACGTAAACCCACGCACAGCAAAGCGTCCCGTAGAGGAAAGGAAAGGTCCTTTCTCTCTTGAAAGTTCACCATGGCCTCCACTTTTCTGTGAACATCACAAGTGTTGCCTTCCAGAATGACTTGTGGCATGCTAAGTATTCTTTAATTAAAATAAAATTAAAGGCGTTAGAAGCTGCTCAGAAAGAACTTCCTAACCTTGTCTTGAGGTCGTGATATACAGCGTGAGATTCTCTAATCAGGCTTCCTGAACTTCTTCCTGAAGAAACACAATGGTTTTAAATTCCTTCACTCAGAATCCCATGAAAGGATCAGGAAGGATTAGCCCAACAAACAACAGACTGAAAATTGTCCCCCAGCCCATTCTTTCCACCTATTCAGGGCATTGCTCCTGGCTAATAATGGAAATTCCCAACGCACTGAAATTCCTGCCTTTTCTGTCCCCTCATTTTTTCCCTCTAATTCCTGCTTCTTGCCGAGTGACCTGACAAAGAGCTCTTTCACTTTGGAAACGCAGTTGCAGAGTACTGGTTTGTTGCTTGCTGAACAAAAAGCTCTTGCTACTCTATGGGGGTAGCTACATATTTTATCTTAATATATCAATGAATAAAATTGATATAATTTATGTACTTCAAAAATCACGCATTTCTCACTGTAGCTCTAGCAATCCTTTCTATCTTACTTTGTAAAATCCAGCTATTTTAATCACATCTAAAACTCTATTGGAGAGCTGGAGATATCCCTCAATGGCACTGCACCTGCTTAGCAAGCACAAGGTCCTGAGTTTGATTCTTAGTACCAAAAAATAACAAAATAAATAAAACTCTACTGGAGGATCTGTAGAAATATGTCTCCCCTGGGAAATTCTTAAGAAAATAGAAGCCATAAAAGCAGGCTTTAAGCGAAACAACAATGACAATAGCAGCAATAACAAAAATTCCCCAAAGTGCATAGGAAAGGTAGGAGTATACGTAGTTGGTCACAGCCCTGCCAGAAAATCAACAATTCGATTGTGGACATTTTAAGTAGAACGTATAAGGAGTAGTGAGAGAGATTGTAAACTTTCCTTCAGCTATACAAATTCTATTTTAAATGCTAGAAAGTTGAAGGTGGAAACCACCAGAGAATTTTCCCTACCCTCCTAAAGCACATTTTCATATCTAAGTGTATCTTTAGCTAGGGAGTGGAATCCCAGCAAGAGACTGAAGCACGGTTTTACTGCTCTGTAACTCAGTGCTGTAGATTAGCACTCCTTAAAATTCACTTTTTTCAGCAACTTACAATTTCTGTCTCATCTTTTCTAGAAACTGATGAAAGGGAAAGTAAAGCAGTACTAAAACTGAATGGAGAAAGGGCAATCGTTTGGACATTGCTGATAATAAACCTACAAGTACTTTAATTTTATGGATATTAGTCCTGTGAAGAAAAATACCCAACTTGAGTATTTGGAAGACACCTACTGGGTAGATAATTTAGAAAATCACTGGGTGTTTTTTTTGTTTGTTTGTTTGTTTGTTTGTTTTTGCAGATTTGCGTTTCATGTTTTGAAAAGTACAATGCGTCTTGTTTGGGTTTTTTCTGTGGTTGTATTTTGCATAAAAATTCGCGTTCCTGCGGAAGAACTTGTTGATCTGCTTGTTTTTTACTTCTTAATTTAGCGATTGATCTGAGATCACTGTCTTTCATTCAGTAGATCCCTAGTTTTCATAAAAACGTTTGCCTTCCTTTTTTTTAAATCTTACAATTCTATTACACATTATACTGCTATTTCCCATTATCTTGAAGTGAGGCAGAATAAATGTAATTAAAGAGGTGACAAACAATAGTGTGATAATAAAATTTTCCTTTTAAGAAACCTGGCAGTTTGCGACATATATTCAACCATACATTCCTATGGCCCTTGAGGACAAAAAGAAGCCTTGGCCATTCTCTTTCAAATGCAACTTAACCTTCGGTACTTCCTTTTTACCTGTAAAGTATTCTTCCCACTTGTGAATAGACCATTGTTGTCCTGGGTAAAGGTGCCCTTCCCCTTTGGACAGGGTACCACTGTTGCCTGCGGTCTCCTTTCTCCTGCAGAGACCGACAGCACCTTTCATTGCTGAGTCAAACCCCTCTCTCCACAGATTTGCAAGTTCTGCACATATGTAATATGAACTCCCACAACTATAGCAAGCTTAGCTCCAAAGACACCGCTGTGTACCTTAAGCGCCCCACTCTGTTTCTTAGAAAGTCTACTTTGGACATTCTGCCTAGTAAATCTCTTTACACTTTGGATTGATGTATCTTGAAAGTTATTTTTTTGTGATGAAAATCAGAAAACCTACACCTGTCCTGTGAGTGGAGAGAATCTAGTTTCCCCACTCCGCTTTCAGACCTCCTGGTGAGACAGGACAGTAAAAAGAAAAGATAGGCGGGCAGGAGACACCAAACGTCATAACTAATTCCTGGCACTTTAAGGAAGACTGAAACTTCCAGGCAAGGGCTGTTGGGAGCCGCTTGGAGCAGGTCATTGCTCCCACCGAGCCAGAGTGCCTCAAGCACTCGGACTAAATCAGCATTGCAAAAAGCATCCTGCCTGGACAATTAACAGTCGTTAGTCACGAGCCAACAGTACCTCTCCCGACGCTAACTTTGCAAGAGTGTAAAACACACGCCCCTGCTGTGGAAGTCAGTCCTCTTCCCATCAGGTAAGAGGTAACTGCTCCTGACCCAGCTCTTGCCTCTCGTCCTTATTTTTCTTATTACCACCGCCGCTTCTCTCCGGGGTGCAACGAGAGCCCAGCGAGGTTCCCTACAAAGTGCTGAAGTTCCCTAACCCGAACAACATCGGCATTTCTTTGGTTAAATTTAAAATCTTTCTCTTCCTAACCCCTCACACCCGCAACCCTCATGAATGCTAAAGCTAGAAGTCCATAAATAAGTCTAAGTGAAAATGCAAGGAGCAGCTGTCGTCCGATTCTAAAGCAAAGGAACAGGTTGAACAAACCCAAAGAAAGTTCAAATTACTTATTTAAAAACAAAACAATCCCCACCCCCGAAAAAAACCTATATCTGTAGCACGGGCGAGTATCCTCCTATAGTGTTGGACGTCATTTTCGGCGTCTTCAAGGGAGGTAGGAATGTTCCTACTTCCAAACTGTAGTGCTCCCCGTCCGCCCGCTTTCCGCTGTTGCGAGCATCTTAAAATCTCTCCCTGTCAGGGGCTGAAAATTGTTTCTCATGCAACAGGAGTCTGAGCCAGTTACAAAAGGGTGAGTTAATTAAATTTTTAATTTCAGCCTCCGGGACCCCCAGATACAGCCCGGTGACACTGGGACCCTCTCTAATGAGTCTCATTAATTAAGAGAAAAAAAATTTTTTCATTTCTTCAATGGACCTTCAGGTATTCGAACAACTGAAGCATTTTGAAAATTGGCATTGGAATTTTTTTTTTTTTTTTCCAGTACCGGGAATCCAACTCACGACCTTGCGCTTGCCAGGCAGGCACTGTGCCACTGAGCTAAATCCCCAGCCCCGGAAATTATTTTTTTAACGTGAAGATCGTATTTTCCTTTCCACTCTACTTGTAGCATGACTTGAAAAATAAATAACCAGAAAATAATTTCTCATAGCTACTGAACACCTTGATTTGTACTGTAAATGGAAATTACTTTACATTAATGCTGTGGGATAACTTTACACAAACCTGACAGGGAACCTTAGTTCCTAGCTGTGCTATGGGAGTTTTAGCCAAGGAAGAAATGTCTCGTGTTTCATTACAGTTTCCTCGCCATGTTTGAGATTTCCCTCATGTGGACCGGCGCGTGAACTTTCTACACAGTCTGTGCTTCCGGCTGTTAACCTAATTACACAGATGAACTTTCACTGCCGAAGGTCGTTGTTAGCCCAGCCGCTTGATAAACACACCACTGCTGTTCCTTTTCCTTTATTTTAAAATATTCTCTTACACTTCCAGGCCAGCAGAGTTGATTTTTATCTCTTCCTGTTCTTTTACAGTTCTTTAATGTTAGAACTTTAAAGCCCTCCTATTCCCTCTCCTCTTCCTGCTTAGATCTACCTTCTCCGTTTCACTCCTAGTTTCTACCTCCTTCTCCATATTTGCATTATAATAATCATGCTCTTTATAATGATAAACTACCTTGATACACTCAAATTTGTTTATAGGAATGGGTTAAAACCCATTTAAAACCTAGTAACCACAACAAAGAGTAAACAGCAACAATTATGCAAATCAAAATAAGAAATTTATCTCATTTATTTCTCCTTTAATGAACACTCATTTATTCCCTTAAATGTAATTGATATTTTTGTTTAGTTTGAATTCTGCAAATGAGAAAGCATGTAGAAACAAAAGTAGATAACTTTCTTCAAATGTGAAGAAAACATAGAATATATAAAAATATGGAGATGCATTTCAATTTATTATACCTTAATTTACTGTTTTGATTCCAGGTTAAAAACTTGGATTTTCAGAAAAGTCTGCAGCCTGCATGGCTCATTACACAAGAAGCTACTTAAAATGCTTGCGTTAGCATTTGGATGGCAAAAACTAATTTTTTAAACAGGAACCTCACACATCTCAGATATAGGGGGTAAATATATGAAAAGCCACACAGTTTAAACAACTGTCGTACCATTTTGAGTGTCACTCCTAGAATCCAGGTACTGAAGAATGCCTCCATTTTTTTGGAGCTGCTGGAGCTGGTTATTGGTCATGTGTGTGAGGGCAGGACAGATCCAGAGTGTCTCAGGCAGTCACACTGTAAGGGTCAGAGACACTCGCCGCGTGAAGGAAGACTCCAAGAGACGTTCTCTCATGCAAAAAGCAAGGGGATTTTATTCACCAAGCATGCATGGGGCTCACTGAGCTCGCAGGAAGAGAAAGCCCCGAGCCAGGTTAACTCTGGCTTTTTAACTTGAAAAACTACAAAGGAGGAGGGGGGGCAGCAAGCGTCATTACAGAAGCAGATAGCATTGGTTAATTCATTTTGTTCTTTACATTTATTGGGTCCCTATGATGTAGAGTGTGTGGGAATGCGGAGGTTTTCCACTCATGGGCAAGGGGAGAGGAGGGTACTCTGTGTCAACACCAGGTGTTCTTTCTTCCAAGGGACAGGAGATAATGTTCTGGCCCTCCTGGCGTCTCCTCCTTTCCGGGCAATCTCAAAACTGCTTATCTATGGGTCAGAGGTCAACTGGTTCCCCCAAGAAACCTTATTTTTACGTTTCCACAACACTACCTCAGTCTGCAGAAAGACATCCTTCCTGGACAATTGCAGTCATTAGTCACAGGCAATATTACCTCTCATGATACTGAGTTGGCCAGAATATAAAATAAACGCCCCTACTGTTGAAGTCAGTCATCTTGCGCATCAGGAAAGAGGTAACTACACCTGACCCCAGCGATTGTCTCTCGTCTTTATTTTCTAGATCCTCTTGCTCTTTTCTCCCGGTGACCACCAAGTCCCACATCCAGTGTAACACTTGTTCTTACCATTCTAAGGCTCAAAACTGCACTCTTTAGGTCAGGAATCAAATCAAATGAAACACCGTCTAAAATGTAGCAGGAGAGATACAAAAACACAACAGATCCCATCTGAACACAATCTCTCTTCTCTTTTGAATTTGAAGCTGTGTTTTGTTTCGTATCACCCATAAGTTGAGAGGGTTAGCTAAGAGCTTGATTCCTTATTCTTAGAAATTGGAGATTCCTCAAAAATTTAGGCGTAAAGGTTATATTCAACCCAGCTGTTCTTTTGGCTATTTTCCCAGAAGAAACCATCATACCTCAGTGATATATGTGCACTCATGTTTACAGCAGCACAATTTGTAATAGCTAAATACTGGAAACAATCCAAATGCCCATCAAGGAAGGAAGGGATAAAATGATGTGGTGTTTTTATACAGTGGAGTACTGCTTAACTATACAGAAAGATAAACTAGAGGCTTTTATAGGTAAATGGATGCAACTAGAGACCATACTCACAAGTGAAATAGATCAGACATGCATGTGTAAGTAGTGTATTGTTTCCCGAGTGTAAGCAACTGGAAGACTAAATATGATCCAAAAGATATAGACATTGTGAAAGGGAAAGAAACTGCTCAAAGGAAAAGAACAACTTGGATGGAAGAAAGGAGAAAAGAAAGAAAGGAAAATTCTTGTGAATATCTGTATCTATAGATATAGATATTTATAGATATAGATATTCACAACATAGTTAACATAACTGCACTACTAATTTCTATGAGTTCATTAAAGGAACAGTTTGTGCTTATATTGTTTGATCAATTTTGCATGCCTATACCTGGTTATCTGAGCAACTTCTTTGAGGACAACAACATGCAATATAATAACCACTGTTAATTTCCTATCATCTTGTTTTGAAATTCTGTAATGTTTTTGTAGTTTTTTTTAATTTAATTTTATTTATTTTATATCTTACTTTATTTTATTTTTTGAATAAGGGTCTCGCTATGCAGTTCAGGCTTGCTTTGAGCTCACTTTGTAGCCCAGGCTTGTCCCAAACTCACAACAATCCTACTGCCTCAGCCTCCCGAGTGCTGGGATTACAGGCATGCACCAGCGTACCCGGCTGTTTTTTCTCTTTAAAAAAAAAAAAAAGAAATCGCTCTTCTTATATCTCTTTGTAGATCTACTCAGTTTAACCACTGCATATTCTTTCCCTAGTATTCAGGGAGGATTTCTTTCTAGACAGTAATATGCATGGGTGCTGCAGCATTTCTATAAAATGGGAAAGGAATGGCAGCTAGCCTGCACAATCATCTTTTTCTTTATATCACCTCTAGATTCCTTTAATTCCTGTTATAATGTAAGTGATATGTAAATAGCTATTCTACTGTATTGAGGATGGTAAGAAAAACAATCTGTACATGTTCAGTAGAGTTACAATTTTTAAAAATATTTTCAATCCACAAATGATTGAACCTTTGCATGTGCAACCTGTTGATGTGAAGAATTCACTATTCTTTTTATATATATATATTTTTATTATCTGTGTTTGTAGTATGAAATGACTACACTCTTTGTCTGGACTTGGTGCGTGCACATAGCGATCTGAATTCCTTCCTCCAGCCCCTTCTTCTGTCTTCCCTTTCCCTCCCTGCACCTCTCAAAGCCCTTCTCATTTGAGAAAGTTTGTGCTTTTTAAATCCAACGCTGCCAGGCGTGGTGGCGTACCCCTGTAACCTCAGCACTCAGGAGGGTGAGGCAGGAGAATTGCTGTGAGTTCGAGGCCAGCCTGGGCTACAAAGTGAGCTCAAGGCCAGCCTGAACTGCACAGAGAGACCCTGTCACAAAAACACACACACAAAAAAAATGCTATAGCCTACTTTACATTTATTAATTTATTTACTAATTTTTTATCACTGCAATCTGAAACCGAAACCTTTTTGCTGACTACACCCCTAGTTCTGTTTACATTTTATTTTCAAATGGAATCTCGCTATGTGAATGAATTGCCCAGATTGCACCTATGCAAGCAGTCCTTTTGCCTTAGCTTCTCTGAATGCTGTAATTACAGGTGTGCAACACCACACCTGATTGAAAATAATTCTTTTTTGTTCTTTGCGAGTGAGAAAGAAAAACAAAAAAAGAGAGAGAGGAATCATGTTGTGGTGGATTGACAACTGATGTTCAACTTGTAACAACACTCAGCTGAACTGAACAAGTGTGGTGCTGGGTGTGGGAGGCCCACCTGAGGATTGTTGCCAGGAGCATAAGAAGCTGAACTGGAGAAGAAAAAGTTGAGGCTGTTGGGAGCTGGTAGAAGCTGTAAGGAGCTATTGGTCCACTTGGAGGAGCTTGTCGTGCTGGCTTTCCTGATGACCTCTGCTCTTCTCATCATCCTAGGAGCTTATGACCTTGTCGCTGAGAATAGCTATGGTTCACTTTGGGGGTGCTCTGGTCCTCATTTTGAGCATCACTTTCCTATTCTGAAAAGAAAGATGGTGCACTGCTCAGTCTCCTGGAGAACTCATAGCACTGGTTTTCCTGATGGAAACTTTGTTTTCTTCATCATCAGAGAAGCTCAGAACCTCAGTGTTGCTGAGGATGTCCGTGGTACCTTTAAGGGGAGCTCTGGTTCTTATTTTGAATGTCACTTCCTGGCTCCAGTGCAGATCCCTCAGCCTGCTGGCCCAGATCCTTCATCCCACTGGCACAGACTTCCTAGCTTCCATTATTGACTTTTGGACCTTCCCAGGGAAGATCCACAAAACAGGCCTGCATGAGACATTGTCGTGGGCTCTTGGCCTCCAGTTGGACTTGTGGGCGGCATTGCTATGAACTGTAGGTCTTCAGCTGGACTTATGAGGGACATGACTGTGGGATCCAGGCCCTCAGCTCGATTCTCTGGAGTTTAGTGTGTGGACAGATTTCCTGCACTCTCTTGTATATGATTCTTTGAGTGACTATTATAAACAATCTAATAAAATATGTGACCTATATTATATTGTTTCCCTTGCATAACACGAAACCACAACATATGCTCAAATGTTATGGAATTTATAGTCAATATATGACAAAACTGTGAACAATGCTCAACAAAATACAATATCTCAATAATATGACTTGGTGGACAGGATATGCATGTAAAGAGTTATTGGGAATATGTTCAATAACTGCAGAGATCAGAAGGCTGAAGTCCTATATTGAGAAATCTTATATATGTTCATCTTTTGCATTCATTGTCAGTTGCCTGTTCTAGAGAGAGATTTTAAAAAGTGTATTATCTAAAATTGATAATAAATGTGAGAGGGTTGTACTAGAGTTAACAGTGGGAAGAAATTGTAGGAGTGCAAAGTCAGACATAATTTTCAAATGAAAATCTGAAGTCTGCATTTCATGTACAATTTCTAGTTGTTTAGTCCATTGAAGTGCCATACAAATACAGGAAGATTATAAATAATGGAGAACAATTACTCTCCCTTGACATATCCACTTCCAATACAGAATGGATACATGAAAGAGAGAGGTAGGACTGCGGTAGGATATTGATGGAAGAAAAAGAAATATGAATTTCAAAAAATCTCATTACATCCATGATTCATAATAAGGATCTTGCTGTTTTCCTTCCTGCACAGATACCAGGAAATTCAATCACCAAGTAAACTTCACAAAAAGATGATTAAATTAGCTGATGTCAATATGATAATTACATTCTCTATGTGTTTCTAATGTGCACTTCTATATTTTCATAGTTTTCTAAAATTATATTTAATATGGGCATGATTGTTTGGAATTAATTGAAAGTATTATATGGGTGTGGGAGGCCCCCCTGCGGATGATTGGCAGAAGCATAAGAGGAAGAACTAGAGAAGAAGTTGAGGCTGTTGGGAGCTGGTGGAAGCTGTTAGGTGCTGTTAGAAGCTATAAGGAGCTGTTAGTCCACTTGGAGGAGCTTGTCATGCTGGCTTTCCTGATGAAAGACTTATATAGAAAAGCCTTTCATCAGGCTTGTATAGGTCTTTTCATAAATTATCCAGTGAAGAAAATTCTTTCCAAAGTGAATTTCCTTGATACAGATCCCAGCTTTACAAATAAATGATGGTAATGTGTTTTAGAAAAACATATTACATCATAATTAAGTATATTTGGTCCTGAATGATAAGGTGGGTGTTTGGATCTCCAAGCAATTTAAAAATCAGTCAATGTGTACCTCCATAATTCCTTTCCCAGAATAAGGATAAAAATCTGTACATTTGGGCATGGTGGTGCACACCTGTAATCCCAGCTCTCAGGTGTCTGAGGCAGGAGGACCGTTGCGAGCTTGAGACCAGACTAGGCTACATTAGTGAGCTCAAGGCCAGCCTGAACTGCATAGTGAGACCTTGTCTCAAATAGAAAAACAAAAAACAAAAAACAAAAACCCATACAGTCAGTATAGTATTTGCTCCAAACAATATTTTTGAAAAGACAATGGAAGAACTGATATACTAGTTAAAGAGTAGCTCATATGATAGGATTGTGTTTGCTCCCTAAAAAAGAAAAAAAAAAATCAAGTCATTATTGATAAGCAATATATACTAGTAAACTCTTACAAATATTAGGCTAGGTGAAAGAAACCACGCAGAACAGAGCATACTAGCACACAGAAATTCCTGTTAGAAGAAGTTCAACCAAAATAAAACATCCATCTATGGTCATCCAAAATAGAACCAGCATATCCAGTGCTGGGAAGAATTTTGGAAAATTTTCTCCCATCATGTAGATTTCATACCTTGATATGGGTCAGAGATTCCTTAGATTATCAAAATAACAAAGCTCATAACAACAATGTCTGCATGCTATTCTTTGTAATACTTCTTTCTCTAATTTGTAAATGAAAGAGATAGTCACACAACAGTCACCGGAAAAAAAAAGAAAGAAAAAACAAATCAAGTACAAGGAAATGCAGCACCCTTAACCAAACTGTACTTGTTAAATAGATGTCTGACAGTCTATTTCCATATTGGTGAAATTCATAGCCAATTTCTTTTTAATTGACAGTAAAACTCTTGCTTGTTAAATGGCATTTTAAATTATGTGTCCTGCAATAATATTGTACTCGGATGTATGTTTTTCCCCAGCTATCGAATTCCATTCATGCATATCCTCAGATTACACTCTCTGGCATTATGGAACTGCATGTTCAAGATTCAAGGGAAAAAAAAAAATTGAAAGAGTGAGAGATGAAGGAATATGTTTTCATTTCCGTCTCTCCCTGAAAGAATGTGATCTTTTCAAAGTTCGCCAGCACTCAGTAACTGGAAGAGGCTTGCTTCTTCTTACTTAGGTGTAACTTTTATTCCTGCCCCCAAATCCTTATCAGCGTCTCCATAGGTTCTTCATCATTGCCTGTAGGAAGGGTTTAATTAGTTGGCTCCATCTGATATAGATTCTCTAACTAATGAATCCTCTCAGGGCTGAAGTTCTGTGAGAGGAAGAGAGACGGAGCACAAACTTCTCACACATCGTGAGGACCAAGCCAGGATGTGGTAAAAGGAGATAAGAGAGCATCTTTCCTTAACCACGTCCGGATCAGTGGCTGTACAATGTCCACTCATGCTGCCATGCTGTGGCACTGAAATCATGTGACCGTGACACATTTTCAGGTGGTCTTTCTCCCTCAGTTTTAAGTGTCTCTTTTTTACCACACTTAACCATTTGTTGGACCCTCATTCTCATGGTAATTTCAAAATATCAAAACCAAACAAGATGACCAAAGTTTAGATATTTCTTCTTTGCAGTGTTGGTCCATACATCTCTCTGTGGAGGACCACCTAGGAGACTCTCCTTAACAGAGGAGCAATTACCTCTATTTTGGCTGAGTCTGACCCTGTTTCCAAGTACTGATGTGTACAGAGCTGGCTAGCATTTTTCCTTATCCCTTCAATCGGTTTTAAGAAATGCATGTCAGTCCAGCTGAGATGCTAATGCTAATCTTTGGAGATGGCAGATGTGTTTCCTGAACCCTCTGTTGCTCCCTTGAGTGAGCTGAGATGAGGGGGGTTGTGTGAGCCAGTGCTCCATGCTGTTGCTTGGGGTCGAGCCTCCGGAATACAGGTTTTGACTTCTGGGAGCTTCAAAGATTATGCATCAGAGCTAAAGCATAGACCTCCCAAACATTAGATACTATCTCAGTTGTGTTATGCAGATTACTTTCTCTGCATATCCTCCTCTCTGCATTTGCAGAGGTGACTTCAGGCCTCCTACCCAGCCCAGCTCACACCACTCACCTACTTCCCACAATTCTCACAGTCACTCATCCTCAAGCCACTCCCTTCTTCACAAATGAATAAAGTCTGTGTATAAATTCTGTGTATAGGACTTTGTTCCGGACGGCCATCATCATGGTTGGACTCAACACCCCTTGGCTCCCCATAACTACAGATAAGGCTTACTGTCATTTTCACCGTGTGTCTCACTGGAAGTGGTGGATTGGAATTAACTTGCTAGAATTTCAATAACCTTTCATGGGATTACAAATATAAACCTCCCGGGCTGTGACGAGGGACTGGAAGAGCTCTCTATACCTCTCGAAATTTTGATGTACTAAATCTGCTGCACATCATAAAATACTCCATTATTCTATTTTCTCTGTATGACAGTGAGTCTCGATTTTTAATTTTGCTGGATTATACAGCACAGGATTGATTGGATCATGGCAGTTTTACACTCTTTGGTGGATGAATCCACTGATGTTTATAGCTCAAAGCAGGAAGTAAGATGTGGTTGGAAGAGTTGTGTCAGCTAGGAGTGTGAAATTGGGCAGTGTCTTTCTTGCTCTCTTTTTATTCTCTCTTTTTCTTTTTGAATGAGATTCTCACTCTATGTTTCAAGTGGGTTGAACTGACTACATTGCCAAGGCTGACCTTGGATTTGAGGCAGTCTTCCTGTCTCAGCCTCCTGTGTGCTGGGAGTACAGATGTGCACCAGCACACTTGCCCAAGTGAGTGTATCTTTTTTTTTTTTTTTTTTTTGGTTTTTCTCCGGTACCGGGAACCGAACTCATGACCTTACGCTTGCCAGGCAGGTGCTTTCTGCCGCTGAGCTAAATCCCCAGCCCAGAGTGTATCTTTTGTTAGACTACTCCCACTGGGCACTGCTTCCTAACGGACATACAGAGGCATCCCCTGTACCCTTCTACCATGATGTCCTTGCCTTGGAGCTAACTCATCACAGACTGAGTGTCATGCAACGTTAGCTCAATCAAACCTCTCTTCCTTTAAATTGTGGATGTCAGGTGGGCTGACCAATACAGCATTTTACATACATGGGGAAAAGTGTAACTCATTTCATCTGGAATAATGTTGCATTTCTTCCAGTGTATGAAATAGTAGAGCAAAGGACTACCAACTTCATCTTTGACATGAATTTATATTTTGAGAATTCTGCAAACATTTCAGTAATACCTCCTAATAGTGGGACACAGTATAGGAAAAACATTCTTAGAATCTCAGATATTTCCTTATCAGTTCAAGATTTTAAAGAGAGGTGTCTTGAACTCAGAGATGATCTTATGTATTGAAGGTTTGTTCACCTACCCATGGTACTAATGAAGGTGGTGGAACCTTTAAAAGGTAGAGCTTAACGGGAGGAAGTTACACCACTCTGAGTGTGTCCTTAAGGAGGGTATTTGGACCTTAGCGTCTTCCTCTTCATTTCATTTTACTTCCTGTCTGGCAAGAGGAGAGTAGCTCTGTGACACCATACTCTCCAAACGTGATACTATGTCTCACCACATGTCTTAAGGAAACGGGACCAGTTGACCATGGGCTCACACTTCTGAGACCATGAAGTCAAGATAAATATTCCTCTTCAAGTTTCTTGCCCCAAGTATTTTGTCACAACAAAGGAAAGCTAGTACAACTAGTAATACATGCCCTGATTTATCAGTTATTTTAGACATGGAGATTGGCACACAATAATGGGATATGGCATGATATTTCACTACAAGTACACATTATGTAACGATGAAATCGATGTATTTAGCCTTTTGCATCACTGTAAACATTCATTAAGTTGTGGTGATGAGAATATTTAACATGTTATACCAGATTTATTTTCAAATATACAATCTGGTGACTTCCCTGATTTTATTTAACATGGAGAGCAAAAATGGAAATTTTGATGTTTTTCATGTTTTATAATTTCTATTTGGAATTTTACACATACATTTGTACAGTGTGGATAGTTAATATTTTATATGCAAATAAAATAAATGTTCCTATTTCTATTAACATATTAACTTTATGTATATATCCATATGTCAAAAATAGTTTACCTCAAGTATTATACTTTTGAAATAGTGTATGTTCATAAAATACAGAAAGAAAGATAAAAATTCATCATATTGAAATATTCATCAAGCAGCGTCTTAAAATGGGCTTTAATATGTCTTTTAGTGAGAAGCATCTTAATTGAGATAGAGCCAACAGACAAAAAGCAAAGGCAATTGAAATCTTTAAAAGTCACCTGTGATTATGTACCTTAGATTCTGTTTAAATCTGTAAGTTCTTAAATGTGTTCCTTTTGACCTTTTTTAAGATTGAAAAGTGGAACTAAATGAAGACTATTGATAACATACATATTTTTTTTCCAAAGAAAATTGAATTCAACTTTCCTTTTGACTTTAGGTAAGTATATTTTGAAGTATAGCTTAAAATAATTTAACTTCTGTTGATTTTTTTAAAAATCAACTTTTTTTTTTTTTGGTTTTTCTCCGGTACCGGGAACCGAACTCACGACCTTGCGCTTGCCAAGCAGGCACTTTTGCCACTGAGCTAAATCCGCAGCCCCTAAAAAATCAACTTTTTATATGTCCATATTAAAACATCCCCTGAAAATCTGGTTATCTGACTAAATCACAGTGGTAGGCAAGCACATGTATGCACAGTAATTTATTTTCAAGCATCCTTGAAGATATTTATGTTCTAATTCTTACAATCATATATTGGTTGATAGGTTATACATTCTAGAAGCGTATTGCTAAATTTTAGTGAACAGAATACAGATGAAAAATCAATGATACTCAAGGAGATAGCTTCCCTATATAGTTCTCCTTGGGGAGAGAAAAAAAATGACATCAGAAGCCAGCATTAATCAAACAAAGTTTTCTAAATTCTGAATAATTTTAATACGTATGTAGTTTTTATCTTCATTGGTAATTTTTTGGAAAGGCCATTTTTATATGAATATATAAAATGAAGTTTATTTTACTTTGTTCGTATACGTTTTACTGACATTGAAGGAATCTACAATGAAATGTGACTTTCAAACATAGAAAGCCACAGTAATTTCATCTATTTATTTAAACCAGAACTCATGTCTCCATATAGCATGAGTGTATTTCAGTCAAAACTGTTAGTGTAGCAAAGTATTGATTGTCAACATTTTGCTTCTAGTAGCCATTTTTATTTCATTTAAGAAGAAAGTTTCTGTTAGAACATTTTTTTTCTCCTGGAAAGAAGAAACGTACTTCTATAATTTAATTATGTGAACATTTACCTATATATTCAATGTGTCTGAAATACATATATTGTTTTAATAATCAGCATAAAACATGACCTGTAGCATGCATTTTTACTTTCACAGAAAATAGGTTCATACATATTCCTCACTTGTGTACATATTCATGTATATATCTGTGTATATGTGTGTATTTATATTTAGCATCACCTATTAGCTGTAACAGAAGTGGTACTTTTTCTAGCTCTATATTTGTTAAATAATTATTTCAAATGTACTTCATTACATGCTCACTTGAAATCATTCTAATTCATTTTTGAATAACATCCTAAATATCCTAATATCCTAATATATTCATAATATCCTAAATTGAATTCTCAATTTAGGATAAAGGAGAATTGTTCATGTCACTCTAAGGTGCAAATGCAGGTGTTAATGAACGGTGCATAGTGGGGGATTAGCAGCAGAATGGAGGGTGAGCAAGGAAAATGAGTAAAATTAAAAACAGCCAGTGAAAGTGAGGAGGAGATTTGGGCAAGGCAGGCTGACTGGGTGAGCAGATAACCTGTATGTACTTGGAAACTTCATAGGACATTTCTCAAAGTCTTGCTTATGGATTTCTCCTATGACCTTCGAAAGTTTTGACTATGACAGGCTAGGAATGATGTCAGCCTGATGGGAGATATGAAAAGGAGTCACCACTGAATTCTCAGGCACTCTTGTTTTCTCTTGCACAATGATTCACTATTTCCCTACAGTGTCCTTACTGTCCTCCTTCTACTTATCCTAAAATCACTCTGCAGGGCCTGTTTCTTCTACAAAGGTAGGAATATGAAAGTTGTCAAATGTGAAATCTTGCTAACTTTTGTGCTTGTCTCATCCAGTTCTTTGCTCAGATTCTATAGATAGAACTTTTCTCTCCAAGGAGACTCCAGTGCTCCAAAACAGTTAACAAAATTATATATAATAAAACTTCAAGAGCAAACTAGGTGGAAAACAGTAAGGGATTTGAGAACAAAGGAAGATAGAAAAGCAAGGGAATGACAGGGAAAGGACGAATATGCCCTGTGCTTGTATACCAACTCCCCAGTGTGAGCATATTTATCATGGATCACATACATATCTAATAAAAACAGGAAAATACAGTACAGTGGTGAAATGAACTCTCACACCATCTCAAGTTGAATCAGATGTATGTAATTTGCATCAGAGAGATGGACAGAAAACATTGCAGAAAGACATACCATATTTCATTTTTTTAATAACCTCATAGATCCAAAAATATGCAAGTGAATATGAGGTAGAAGAAAAACTAAGAAAAACTGAGAAATGGGATTTCATAATTAAATTCAAACTTCTGTAGGCCAGCATAATGGGAAGTCCATTAGGAGAATTTGTTTAAAAAATGCATTTTCAACAAAGGGATGAATGGATACCACAGGTTTGGAATCAGAAATAATTAAAGGCCATAAAACATTTTAGAGGAATTTGAAAGAACTGAAATAGCTGTAATTCACAAATGCTAAACTGAGTCAACATATCAGGAAAAAATAAATAAGGTAAAGTCTTACTCAGACACATAAAAACCTTAAAAATAATTCCCTGCAAGAAGACAATGGCCTAAAAGTACAATAAACATTGATGGTTTAAGTGGCAAATAAAATTCAACAGAAATTTAGGTTTGTGAAGTGCAAGGAAGAACAGAAGGAATGATTTATGAAGGAGAAAAACACAAAAGAATTTTGAGATTTATTAAAAAAATTTCTACAGTGAAGAAAATTCTTAATACGGGTATATTGTAAAAAATCTACCAAGTAGAATAAGCTAAACAGGAAAACTATAATAATTTCCACACAGCAAAATACTATAATGCAATGATTTATTTAATGCAAATCTATTTTCTAACAATTCTCCAGCCTTAGTTTTCAAGATTAAGGTCAATTTCAAGTAAGAGCTTGTATCAGACAGGGTTTACTAGAGGAACAGATATAATACACGATAAACAAATGTTCAAGAAATTACAAGTGTGGCTTACAATGGTCAGCTACAGAGTTGGATGAGGAAGTGTGCAGAGGGTGTCTACACGCTGGAGGTTGAAGAGCCCAGCCCCGGGCCTGGAGCTCGCTGCAGTGTCGGTGCAAGTCCATATCAAAAGGCTGATGGGTCTGCGACGGAATTCTGAAGAATCTACGATAAAGGCCAGAGAGCCAACACCAGAAGGCTGAAGAGTCCAGATGGAAGCCCAACAGTCTGCACCAGAAGCCAGGAGACGACCAAGGTGAAGGCGAAGACCGGAGCTCCTCTGAAGAACCAGCAGCCAGTCCTTCCTCAATTCCTCTTTTTATGCAGTCTACCCGCTTTGGGGGGATGGGGGTGGTCCTCAACACCCACACCCTCTGCATGCCTGCCTCTTGCACAGGCTCAGGATGAATACAAATTAAGCACCCTGGACCCCTCTGAGTTGCGTAGTTAACCTTCTAAACTTCTCAAGTTGACACAATAAACAACATCCCAGAAGGGTAAGGGCGTGTCCTTTTCACCCCAAGAGGCAGAACTGCTGAGTCACTTAGCCAAACCTTTAGCCTCCCCAAATCAGCACAATGTATCAAACATAACAGAGCTCTGTCTTTTTTAAATCATAAAGAAATTAAATTATACTTACACATTTATTTTTCTTGGGAGTTTCTTTAATTCTAATTATGTAATTGAATTTTGCTTTTTTATAGTATGACAATACTTGCCGCTTTCAATGGTTAGATCATTTATAATTAATAGGTATATGTGTGTTTGAATTTAAAAAAGGGTAGTGATAGGGGAGGATTGGATACTCCCTCAGGACAGTATAAAGTCATATCTCTTCTCTCAGACTTTTCTAGAGTTTTATAGTCCAGTTGCATATATTTTATTATCTGTAAAATTCAGTTAGTAACATTTCTTTTAAAAATCTATTATCAATGAAGTTATTTAATTAATGTATATTTTTACATATCAGATTTCTAATTTTTCTCCTTCATGTTAATGAAAATTCCATGGTCACCAATTTCTAGCATCAAAAATTCATTTGTGTTTTTTCATTGGAATAAATCTGATGATTATGGATATTTTCAGCTATTCTTTTGTCTAGCCTACTATTTATTTCATATTCTTTTTTTCTAGGTATCATATTTTTAAAATCTACACTATCTTTTAAAATATACTTATGTATATTAATCTCTTTGCTTAAATTTTACTTTCTCAATTGACAGGAGTCCATAAATGCTTGATGAAGAACATTTATTTTGAGTGCTTTAAAATTTTTGCCAGATAATTCCTTCTCCATTCTGGAGTCTGACCATTTTTTGTTGTCATTCAAGATGTACTTCTTATGATTATTGCTATGACAAGTAATTTTGAGATCCCACCATGGACATTTTGAATACTATTTTGTGAAATCATGAATACTTTAAGTCTTTCAGCAGCTAGTTATTTTTAGTTAGTGTGCAGATCTTTGCTTTTTCAATTATTCATTGGCTCATAGTAAATGTACATTAATAAGTTATATAAAATGACTTTTCAATATATAGTCAAATGATCAAAGAGGAGCAATTATAATTTCCAGCTCTTTAAATATTTACCATTTCCTTATATTTGTAAAATTTCTTTTTTTATTTTAAAGATAAAAGAATGAAAACAATTTAACAAACATATATACATTTAGAAAATAACACAAAAACAATACAAAGAATACAGACTCTCAGACAAGGTGATAGGAAATTAGCAATGGTTGTTGTATTACATATTGATATCTTCAGTATACTCAGATAAGCAAATATAGACATGTAAGATTGATCATACACATAAACATTAACTCTTCCTTTCAACAGAACGATAAGTCAGTAGTGCAAATATATTAGCTATCCTGTGTATACATATATACATATTTTCCCCCTTTTTTCTTTTCTCTTTATGTTTATAGCAGCACAATTTATAATAGCTGAATCATAGCAACAAATCAAATGCCCATCCACTGAGGAATGGATAAAAAAGTTGTGATATTTTTACATAATGGAATATTACTCAGCTATAAAGAAAGATAATCTAGAGGATTTTATAGGAAAATGGACACAACTAGAGACCATACCCATAAGTGAAATAAATCACACCTGCATGTGTAAACACCATATTGTCCCACTAGTGTAAGAACCTGAAAGAGTAAATAAAATTTGGGAGGTACAATAGACATTGTGAAAGGAAAGGAAACTGCTCAAAAGGAAAGAGCAGCTGGGATGATGGAAAAGAGAAAAGAAAGAAGGGGAAAAGTATTGATAAAATTTCAAGTCTTCCTTTCTGGGAAATGCATCGCACATTATACTACATTTTAGTTACACTTCCCAGTAATAAATCACAAATGTTTTAGATTCCACACATAAGAGAGGTGATGTGGTATTTCTGTATCTGCCTTACTTCACTTAATATAACAATACTTTGGTGAATTCATGCAGTGACATATGGCAATACTTCTTCACTGTCTTTCACTGTACACTATTCCATGATATATATGCACCATATTTCCTCTATTCATACTTCTGTTAATGGACACATAGGTTCCTCTTCTATCTTGGCTATTGAAATAGTACTTCAGTTAACATGGGAAGGTGGATGTCTCCTTGACCTCCTAATTTTATTTCTTCCTGATATATATCCACTTGTGGTATAACAAGACAAGATAGTGATTCCTCTCATGATATTTTGAGTTGCTGCTCTGCAGAGACACCACCAATTTTCATTACCATTCAATCCTTACGTTTTAGGCTGTAATGTGTTATTTTGATCCATGAGGACCCCGCATTGTGTTTCCTAACTTGGACAATGCTCACCACTAATTCATCTCTCCCTCAAATCCTTCAGTTTGTAACCCATACCAGACAATATCCTACTTATGCTGAACTTCAACAAGAAAGTAAAAATCTCCTTCATCCTTACATCACTTATTCTATCAGATCTTACGACCCTACATTGCTCTGAAGTTTACTTTCCTCCTTCACAAAATACCTGGGGGCAACATTTCACATCTGGAAGAATTTCTTGCCTGTAATTTCCTGTATGCCTAAATTGTCTAACCAGGTTGGGGGGATTAAAGATTCTCAATACACTCTGCACGCTTTGCACGTTGTGAAGGTTTAGACGTAACAAGCCACCAAACAGGCTCGTGGGTGTGGAAGGTGATTAATTAGGAGTTAGCACTGTAGTCATCAGCGGGTGATTTTGGGATGCAGAGCCTGGCTGGAAGACGTGGGTCACTGCGGTGTGATTTGCAAGGTCGCCTGCTCATCCTTTCATTCTCTGCTTGCTGGCTGCCATGACGTGAGAAGCTTTCTTCCTCCAGGCCCTACCAGTGTACCACATTGGCCTGTCAGCCAAAAAACTATGAACTAAAAGTGTGAGGCAAAACGTACCCCAGCTCCTTGAAGTCTGAGGTGTCAAAGGCTGTCTCCTAGCAACAGGAATGTGACTCACACAGCCTTTCAGAGAGATTCCAACATGGTTGGAGACCACTAGAGTTGCTGTGAGCACGATGTAATATTAACCAATTGGCTCTCTGTGTTTATGTATGAGTTGTCTGAGGCTTAGGCACCTTGTCTGAAGATAGGCAGTGGACTCATAGTAAGTAATCCTCTGTGAGTCCCTGGTCACCCTGAGGCCTGTATTGGCCTGTGAAGCTGTCACTCCTCAAAGGACAAGATAATGTCACAGCTGGGGACATTTGGCTCCAACCTCAATTAACTTCAAGGAAACTGTAGCTGCAGGCATCTCACTCCTGCTGTGAAGGCCTTCCTGGAGATAACACAGTTGTCCTAAATTAACATAATGTATTATTTTGAAAAGTCCTGCCCAGAGTCCTGCCTTTTCTTGAGTATCCTCCTTTGTTTGTAAACAAAATAAATACAGGACGCCCAGAGAAGTCTCTGGCTAAACTCAGAGAATATCAAAGCTGTAAGAGAGTAAGTCCCTCCTGGAGCCCTGAAATCATTTCCCTCACCTCACTTATTTAAGCCTTTGCCATCCACTTGCTTGGGAGACTATGGGCCTGATTAGCCCGCAATAACTGAGGGTTATTTAACCCAATACAACATTTAAAAAGTCTCCAAACCATTGGATTTGCAATGTTGTGATGGCATTTCTAGTCCCTGGCTCTTTCTTAGCATAATATGTGGAAGTGTTGATTGACATAGATATGGACATGAAATCACACTGGATACCTAGCAATAGAATTCTTCAGCATGAGAAGAAAACGTGTTCCTTGATCTTTTAAGAAATACCACAGGTGATCATATAAAATCTGTGACTATTCCCCTTTCCCAAACTGGAAGTTAAATTCAGCAGTGTGAAATTCTGGGTTTTTGTTATTGTTGTTGTGGTGGTATCCAAGCTTTATTGAGAATAATGTAACCAAAGTCAATTGACTGTACAATGTGAATAGGTACTAAGTGTGAGACTTTATATCATCCTGTTGGAGATTCAGAGTTAGTGACAGTTGGGTCCACAAAAATTATGTTTTGATGAGTGATAATTCTGAATCAGAAGAGTGTATCTACTCAGGATACACTCAAAATCCCTTCACACATCCAGCTTTTCCTATGCTTGTTTGATCTAGCTTTTTCAGCTGTATCTCACCCCTGTCATCTCAATTTTCTCTTTGGTGGTTCCCTTGGGGTTCTCTTTAACTTATATTCACACATCTTCAAACTTTACCCATTACACTTCCCAGGCAAATAAACCCTACTTTTTACTAAATCATTTCATACAGACATATTCAGTTTCATTCCAAAACCTTCAGTCCCTTTGGAGTTTCCCAGGACTATTCATTCTGTCTTTAGTAAAATAAGAAATTTTGTCATTCCTTATCCATTTTTAAGTGTAAAGAGATTAGGCATTTAGGGGTGTCCAAGCATAGTAGGATAGTTTGGCTTTTTGAATAGCTTTAATAAAACACTATAAATATACATCAAATTGATAAATTAACTGAAACAAGAGCTATGAGTGGGACACTCTAGTTTCATATTAAGTGAAAAATCATACAGGGATTTTGGTAACAATGTATTTGTTTTTTCCCAGAGCTACTAGCTTTTGAGAAGGGAGGTATAATAAGACTGACAGTCATTTGTTTGAGATGTAGTCAATATCACCCAAGGAAATCTTATCTTGGAAAATTGTTATGTGTTGATCATATACCCAATTCCTCCAGTCATAAGATTTTATCCTTTCCACTCACACACATCCAAGAAATTTCACACAATTAGGAAATATAAACCACCTTAATTTTATTTACTTCATAAGTAGTCCAATAAAGAAATCATAACCTGCTAAGTATAGTGGTGGATACTTACAATTCCCAGCACTCAGGGAGGCTGAGGCAGGAGAATAGCAAGTTTAAACACAGAAGAAGTAATGTGACAACATTTCAGGACACTGTCACTCAATAAAAGTTTCTTTAAAAGCTGGGGAAGTAGTTCATCGTGAGGGCTCTTCGTTCGATAGCTACTATGGAAGAAAGAAAAAGAAAGAAGAAAGAAAGGAGTAAGGAAGGAAAGAGGAAGGAGAAAAAGAAGGAAGGAAGGGAGAGAGAGAAATAGAGAAAGAAAGGAAGGAAGGAAGGAAGGAAGGAAGAAAGAAAGAAAGAAAGAAAGAAAGAAAGAAAGAAAGAAAGAAAGAAAGAAAGAAAGAAATATTTTTTTCAAATTCATGTTGTTGATCCCTGGTAAGAGTTCATTAACTCTTCTAAAAAACTCTAGACAACTGCTGTCAAAGGAAATTTTAAAATTTTCAGTTTAATTGCTACTATTCTGATAGCTCCATTTTTCTTTGGTATTATATCAGAAACACACCCAAGAAAAGGTAAAACCATGATGAAAGCATTCAAAGGATATTCAAATCATGTTATTGAAATACTGTTGAAGGTTTTTCCTTTAGAAATAATTATTTTGCCAGGATAGCTCAAGGTCTCAAGGGCCTTCTATTGTTTTTTTCTTTCTATTTTTCCATCATAAAGTACAACATAAATTTAAAGAAAAAAATCTTGAAGACAGATTTCTGACCCCATAATTAACATTCACATATGATTCTTGTACTTTTTTTTCCTTTAAGTGGAAAACTTCATTTTAAATTTTATCTATTCCATAATAAATATTTCACAATATTCTTTTTGTGACACATGTGAATGTAATGCATTTTAATTCACACAGAAATATATAGTAATTCTATTGTGTATGATAAACAGAGAAAATCCAGGACTTGAAGAATGTGTCATATATAGAAGTGACTGAACGTAGGCCAATGATCTCTCTTTTCACATGAGAATTGCAAGCAGAAAAAAGAGAAATGCTAGTAATATTATTGAGAGTGGGAAGCAATAAGGTAATTCCAAGACAGAGTAGTGCTTGTATCTTTACCTATAATTAAAACTGAGGACATGGCCAGGCATGGTGGTGCACACCTGTAATCCCTGCACTGAGGAGGCTGAGGCAGGAGGATCACTGTGAGATCGATGCCTCCCTGAGCTACAAAGTGAGCTCAAGGCCAGCCTGAACTACATAGTGAGACCCTGTTTCCAAAAAAAGAACCTGAGGATATAGTAGGGCCTGTTTAAGAATATAGCTGTCAGGGGGCCGGGGGTTTAGCTCAGTGGTGCAGCATCTGCCTGGCAAGTGTGAGGTCCTCAGTTATATATATATATATATATATATATATATATATATATATATATATGTCAGAATACTGAAGTTTTATGTTAGTAATTGCAAGACATACATTTCTGTATCAATCTTACCTTTTCCTGCTTCCTTGCTCCATTATTAAAGCTAAATAAACTGTGATATGTATCTTTATTTTTAAAGCATCATTAGATGATTTACATTCCTCATGTCTGCTCTAGTTTTTGAAATTATCCCCCAACATATATTTATTTAGGACTTGGTCACAACTATGTGGCACAGTTGGGAAGTAGGACCTGGTAGGAAGAAGTCCAGTCCCATTTTCTGTCTCCTCTTCTCTTCTCTTCTCTTCTCTTCTCTTCTCTTCTCTTCTCTTCTCTTCTCTTCTCTTCTCTTCTCTTCTCTTCCCTTCCCTTCCCTTCCCTTCCCTTCCCTTCCCTCCTCTCCTCTCTTCCCTTCTCTTCTCTTCTCTTCTCTTCTCTTCCCTTCCCTACCCTTCCCTTCCCTCCTCT
>NW_004955499.1:3554664-3564665 GCF_000276665.1 Chinchilla lanigera | reverse complement strand
TAGCCCAGGCTGGTCTTGAATTCTCAACAATCCTCCTGCCTCAGCTTCCCAAGTGCTGGGATTACAGGCATGCATCACCACACCGAGCTTCTTTCTCTCCCCTTACTGGCCACTATGAACCAAGCATGTTTTCTGCACCACACACTCTCTATCTCAAAGCGCTGCCTCTTCTTAGGTTCCAAAACAGACAACTCGACTAACCACTGACTCCCACATCCAAAACCATGAACCAGAAGAAACCTATTTTCTTTTTCAGTCAATATTTGAAGGTGTTGTTTTACAGTACCTGAGAAATCACTACATACGGATTGAGCAATGACCGTAGAAGATGCATTTACTGTGGACTCCATGCAGTCAAAATCTACATTAGCCAGGGGCTGGGGATTTAGCTCAGTGGCAAAAGCGCTTGCCTGGCAAGCGCAGGTCGTGAGTTCGGTTCCCGGTACCAGAGAAAAACCAAAAAAAAAAAAAATAAAAAAAAAAAAAAATCTACATTACCCATCCCACCCTAGTGATCAATACACCTTTCTTAAGTCCTGGTTCTAACCAATAGACAATAAGTATAGGTGATAGAATTTATGTGATTATACATACAAAATGAAGAGTTTTGTTTTGTTTTTTTAAACATGAGATTTCAACATTTTTTTGCAAAAGCCTTGATTATTTTGACTTAGTATGCAGAAATAAGCTACCCTAAATTCAGGAAACTTACTTGCAAAGTCTACCCATAAAAGGAACAAGGAGTTGATCTGGAGAGCAGGGTACATTTAGCACTGAAATGTTTTTCTCCTCCAATCTGTGAACTAAAATGTGTGCTCTTTAAAGACTTTAACATACATGACAGATCAACTGGCAATACAATTGGGAATTTTAAAAGTACAAGTGGGGCAACACACAGCTATATTGTAGATCTTAATACAACACCTCTTGTAATTTAACACAATAGTCTTCAAAAGAGTGTGAGCTGGTGTGGCAGTCCAGTGGAAGTGTTCTTGCTTAGTATGAATGAGATCCTTCGTTCAATGTTCAGTACATATAAAACAAACAGATGAACAAACAGAAAACTCTGGTAATGTATTAACAATACAGTATACAACACATATGAGCTAGGAGATATACATAGGAACTTACACCCACCAATTGACAATATCCATCATGTCTGCCATGCACAAAGCACACATTAGACTGTAGAGAAATACCTGCTCCTCTATGATTTTGGCTTTCAGGGCAGATTCTTGGGAGAATCCTCAGTTCTAAGAGAAGGTTCGAAACTTACATGATGACTGAATATTGACTTTTGCCTGATTTCATTTGAATGTGAAGTCTGAAATTGTCAAATTTATAGAAGCAGAGAATGCAACAATGTTTTTCACAGGCTGGAAGAAGAAAGAAATGGGAGAATGTGGAATATTACTCAGCTGAAAAGAAATATAGACTCAAGGTTTTTATAGGTAAATGGTCACAACTAGGGGCCATACTCATAGGTGAAATAAATCAGACCTGCATGTGCAAGCACCGCATTGTTTCACTAGTGTAAAACCTGAAAGAGTTAATTTAAACTCAGAGGTGTGATAGACATTGTGAAAAGATAGGAAAGCACTCAAGGGTAAAGGGCAGCTGGGATGTGGGAAAAGAGAAGGGAAAGAAGGAGAAATTTTGTATGTATGTATATACAGGATAGCTAACATAGTTGCTCTACTGTCTTCTATTTCTTTGCTGAAAGAAACTGTCAATGAGTCCTTGGTTGATCAATATTGCATGTCTCTGTTTTCATGAGAAACCACTTTGAAGATATCAACATGTAACACAACAAGCATTGCTAATTCCCTACCACTTTGTTTGTAACTCTGTATTGTCTGTACTGTTCTCCTGCTATTTTGTAAAAGATTGTCTGTCTGTTAATGTTCTCCTCCTTTTATTTTTAAAATCAAAAAAATTTAAAAAATGAAAGAAGTTATCAATGTTAAAAAAAAAAAGCTTCCATTTGGCTGGATTTTTTTTTTTTTCTTTTTTGGAAATTTGATGTACCACATAGTGTCTATAGTGAAAAATCCAGTATTGTGCTTCCAAATTTGTAGATCCCATATTATGTGTTTTGGCTAAACAACAAACCAACAGAGAAACAAATGTAAACCAGAAGCGCAATGATACTTTTAGCACAGTTCTCTTAATGATAGCAATGGAACCATGGGTAAGTATACATAAGTGTGTCTAAACTCAGCAAATTGCACATATAAAATGTAAATAGTTCTTTTATATTAATTGTATCCATCAGCATTGTCATCTCTGAGTCCAAATATCTGGCACCTTCAAATGAAGGAAAGAAAGAATTCAAGTAATTTGGTTCATGATTTCTGATAATTTAGTCCATGGTCATCTGGCTCCAGGCAGAAACAGAGTGGAAGGACATGGTGGAGGGATGATGCTTAATTTACGACAGCCAGAAAACAGAGCAATGGGAAAACGTAAAGGAGGAAAGGGCCAGGATGCATATACTATACCCAAGGCGACACTCCTGATTCTCACCAGACACAACCAGAATTATTCTTTATTAATCTTTTAGGCATATCTCAATGAAACTGAACCACTAGGTAGGTTACACTTCAATAAAGTTAGGGAAAAAATAAAAGATGGGTGGTATATACGGAGTATTGGGAAAGACTTCCTTACATGGGAATATATACTTATATTTCCAAGAAGAACTGAGTTAAGGGTACCCAAAGACCTGCCCCAGACTTGATGATTCTCTACAAGGACTCATTGCACAGTTGTTCCCATAGCTACACTTTATCACACCAGAAGGGAACAAGGCCAAATCAGCACAAGGAAAAGAGGTCCACAGTGAGGTGCAGAAGAAATTGGGGATAAACATCCAAAGTCCTCTCCCAGTAGCCACGTTTTTCATACAATATCAAATTTTAACAACAATTCAAGACATTGTCTCAGGGACGTTCATTAAAGGTCACTGCCCAAGGGTTTCACGGATTTTGCTGTTTGCTGGTGGGGTGGCTGGTCACATAAACAACCTCTTCCTAGCATATTCTTTTTTGTTGTTGTTGTTTACATTTTTGGACTAGTTTTGCATGTTTATATCTGGTAATATGAACAACAAATTTGAAGACAACAATATGCAATATAGCAAACATTTTTGAATTCCTATCATCTTTTTTAGTGAAATTCTGTATCATTTCTAATGTTTCCTTTTATTATTTTTTATTCTCCTTAAAAAAAAAAAAAACCAAAACATACTCTCATAAGGAAAACAGCCAATCAAATTAAGCCATACCCTTATCCAATCAGATTACAGAGAGGGACCAATCAGAGCCCTCTCTTTTGAGTTAAGGAGGTATAAAAACTACTCTGAAATCCAAAATCTCCATTCCCAAATGAAAGCCAGCCTTGGCTGCCAGTTTAGGACGTACTGATTGGAATCTCACTCCTGTTGTGTTAGTGCTTTTTATAAAATCATACTTTTTACTTCATGTTAATTGCAACAAATATGGATGCTATTTTCACATTTTTCTCTACATCCAGATGAAGTGCTCTGATTGTATACACCTTTCCTTTTATTGATTTTTACCTCTCTCTTCCTTTCCCTTCTGTCGCGTTCCCTTCCCAAATCTACGTGACTCATTCTATAAGTCGGTTGTGATAATCGTGAGTAGACAGATATCCTCTGGTATATTAAATCTTGGCTACAGAGGGAGGGACTCCTGGATTGTAAAAATAACCAACTGACTTGAGATGTTGACTTACATATTAATCCTGAAGAAAGCAGGAATTTGTTTACTCTCTTCCACAAGTAAATGTGCTTCTGTATGCTAAATCCATTAGGGTTCTCTCTCTGCTAGTATAAAAGCATATACAAAGAGAATCCATCACAAATGACTTTGAGATGAGCTATATTCATGACACAGCTGAAGAGAAACAGGAAATGAACACTAAGGACTATGTAGCATTTCACAAGAGTGTTGTTTGTAAAACCACTCTCCTATAATTATAACTATGATGAGCTAAATGTGAATAATACAATTTGTCATATTCATATCTATTAGTTTTAGACATTCATGTTGGTGGGTAACTCTGAGAGAGGCGTACAGAATGATTTGCAAATCCCACTAAAAACAACGACCACAATGACTAAATTTTAAAAAAAATGAAAAATCAAGTAAAAAAGCAAAATATCTCAAATCAGGTGGAGAAATTCATCACTTAACTCATGTGAACCATCCAAAGGATGTAAAATTAAAACATTGGCTAAAGCCACAAGAAAGTGTTCTCTCTTTATCATCTGTCTTCTCCCTGATTATGTTGTTGATATAGGAGAAAGAAACTCCCAATCTGAAAGATATCTGGAATGAGTATGTGTTCTCTAAAATCAGAAAATGAATTTTAGGAACAACGGATTAAGGGCAGAATATGTTTATTGGTGGAAACAAAGTCTCTCTAAGAGAGTGACAGAAGAGGACCTGCAATAGACCGACAGCTGGTGGTCAACTTGTAACACCCAGCTGAACTGAGTCAGCGTGATGCTGAGAGGGGGACGCCCAATTGAGGACTGTTGCCAGCAGCATAAGAGGAAGAACTGGAGAAGAGGAAGTGAGGCTGTTAGGAGCTGTTAGAAGCCGTAAGGAGCTGTTGGTTCTCTTGGAGGAGCTCGTCATGCTGGCTTCCCTGATGAACTTGGCTGTTTTCATACTCTGAGGAGCTCAGGACCTTGTTGGTACTGAGAATGGCTTTGATTCACTTTGGGAGAGTTCTGATCCTCACTTTGCACATCATTTCCAGGCTCTGGAGGACAAGATGGTACACAGCTCAGCCTCCTGGAGAAGCTTGCTGCATTGGCTTTCCTAGTGGCAATTCAGCTGTCTTCACTAATGGAGGAGCTCGGGACCTCACAGTTGCTGAGGATGGCTGTGGTACCTTCCAGGGCAGCTCTGGTTCTTACTTTACAGGTCACTTCCTGGCTCCAGTGCAGATCCCTCAGCCTGCTGGCACAGATCCTTCATCCCACTGGCACAGCCCTTCTAGATGCCACCACTGACTTTTGGGCCTTCCCAGCACAAATCCATGAAACAGGCCTGCATGAGACATTGTTATGGGCTCTGGGCCTCCAGCTGGACTGGTTGGAGGCATTGCTATGAGTTCTAGGTCTTCAGCTGGACTCATGAAGGGCATTTCCATGGGATCCAGGACCTCGGCTAGATTCCTTGGTCTTAATCTGTGGAAAGACTTCCTGCACTCTTTTGTATATAATTCTTGAGGGACTATTATAAATAATGGTTTCTTTTTGGTTTTGTTTGTTTGTTTGTTTGTTTGTTTTGGTATGGAGCATTGAACTTAGGACCTTGAATTTGCCAAGTTGGCTCTTGTGCCACTGAGTTATATACCCGTCCTTAGTAATCTTGTAAAATGTGTGTCCTACATTATATTGTTCCCTTTGCCAAAACAGGCCCCCAAACCAGGATAGGACCCGAGTGGGCTCCCAACTTACCTGCCTTTTCTAGGGATTTTTATAGAGCACAACCAGGAGGTGATGTGTGTCCAAGGTGGAAAATATGGGATCTCAGAAAGTGGACATGAGGTGGGACAAAACTACAGTCAGCCAATAAGATTACAAGTATAATTGCTCAGGTGAAATTGATTAAATTGGGATGAAATGCAGAAGTCAGTCACATAGCAAACAGACATACATACAGAACCTGGACTTTTCCTGTAGGGGCTTGGCATAGTGAGTTTTCCTGGCTTTTTCAAGGTGATGGATACCTATTTAGAACATCAGTCCCTGAGGTCCATCCCTAGGGAGGTATTGGGTGCATTTGTTTAACCTTTGTCTTGAGGTCTGGCCCATAGCTTGGAAGTGCCTGTCTCCCCCCGCAGTTACAAGGTATCTTGTGTCTCATACTGGCTCCTTGGAGGGCTCAGGGCTGTCTGACAGCCTACAATATTTCTATCTAACTTAGCTGCCTACAACGTTGTTTTCATCAGTCCTTCAAATGGAATGAAGGGTGAAAGAATATTACCCTGGAACTCGAGGTCTCATTATGAAGAAGAAAGAATCAAGCTTCTTTCTTAAAGGAAGAGTTGAAGGATCGGCCTCACGCACTGCTGAATTCATCAATCAGCAACAGACTCCACCCCTCCCCTGGCAATGGTGCAGAGCAAAAGTTTGACTTTCAAAGGCTGAGAAGAAGGTCAGCCTGCAAATGTAAGTATGGGAGCTTGCTTTGAATATTTATCATCCGATATTCAATGTTATTTATAGCTTAAATCAGGATACCAATAGGATTTCCATAAATTCCTCTTAGACCAACTACCTTCCCCAGCCAAACCCCTACTGAAGGTTTGAGAAAGATGTCTGCAAGAGAAAAATGACTTCCTTTGTGATGGTAATCAATCAGCCGAATGGGACTTACTCCATTCTCTTAGTTATTTGGGCCAGGATTTCCATCTGAAAGCATGAAAATGAGGGAACAGAAAAATTTAATTTAGGGAAAGTGTTCTTCTGGTGGTAATCTATCAGCAGAGCCTCTGAGAAACTTTTCTTCTGCACAGACTAAATCTAGATGGTATGGTGTCTTTGAATTTCCCTAATGAGATTTTTGAAAAGTGATTGTCATATTTATTAATGAAGCTCATTTTAACACTAGAGGTTTATCAACTGCACATCAAGATTTCCAAATACTCTAAGGTGCACACACACTTGGTATTGGACAATGAAATAAATATTTGCAACTTTAATTATTACCAGTTCACACACCAATTACCTTACTCAAATTTCTAAGTTGCATGTGACTCTTTGGAGTGCTTCTCAATTAGTTCAAGTGATCATTTCGGCCCCTTCACAATGGACAAAATTGTAAAATAGCACCAGAGAATTTTGCAAACCTTGAGTCAGGTGTGGTGGTGCACCCCTATAATCCCAGCACTTTGGAGGCTGAAGCAAGAAGACCACCATGAGTTTGAAGCCTGCCTGGCATACATAGTGAGTTCAAAGCCACCCTCAACTCCATAGTGAGAACCTGTCTCAAAAAAACAAAACAAATGAATTTTGATTTCAAAACTGTGGATAATATTTAGCCATGCTTTTCATTAATGTCTAGTTTTATATCCATCCTGTTTAATATCTACTTAGTGATACAGCTATTGATATAAGTTCCTTTCTTGGTATGAAATAACATATGGAGATCTCTGTTAAAATTAGTGAAATATTTAATAATTTACTCCACAGTACATGTACTGGATTTAGTTTAGAATTTGTATATGCAAATTTTGACCAGAAATAATGCAGTGCTCAAAAACAAAATGCATTTGTTTGCTTAATAAATTATAAGACTATGACATCAGCTTTTAGATGAAATCCACCAGATTTAAACATAATCCTCCTTTAACTATTTTGCAGTACTGACTCCTTACTTTGCATTTTGTGTTGCTTTCAGTTAGGTTTTTATCACTGTGACAAAATGCCTGAGACAATCAACTTAAACAAGGAAAGGCCTGACTCATGGTTCAAGAGATTTTAGTCCATGCTCAGCTACTTCCATTGCTTTTAGGCCGGCATCAAGGCTGAAATAATATGCTGAAAGTGTGGTGGAGCAGAGTAGCTCACCTTGTGATAGTAGAAAAGAAAGAGAAAGAGAGAAAAAAATTGGATTGCCTTACTCCCCTCACAAAGGACATGTCCCTAGTGACCCAAATTTTTCCCACTGGCCCTATCTCCTAAAATTTCCCCGTCTCCCAATTACACCATGGACTGAGCAACAGCCCTTCAACGTAGCCCTAGGACAATACTGCAGATCCAAAGCATGACAATTTGTTCCTATATATGGATAGTCTTTGTTTGTTTGTTTGTTTATTTTGCAACAGGGTCTCACTATGCAGTTCAGGCTGCTCTTGAGCTCACTTTGTAGCCCAGGTTGGTCTTGAACTTGCAACGATCCTCCTGCCTCAGCCTCCTGAGTACAGAGATTACAAGTGTGCACCACCACGCCTGGCTTGGACAGTCTTGTAAGAATGACACATGTCAAGATTTACAAATTATATAGACTTTACTGTGGTATTGAACCCTTTCTTTGAATTATAACATTTTCTTTTAGATGGGATGCTTATGCAATATTACTCCACAAGCAAATGTAGTCCTTGTATAGTTACGGGCATGTCACAAACCCCTCTTTAGTAGGCGTGTTATAATGTCTAGTCCTTAATCACAAGACCTGGACACCCACACATATCTTAAATGCTGTATTTTTCCCCAAATCATTACAAAAGCCTTGTTGGCTATAAATGTCACTGTATAAGGCAATGAGGTTTAAGGCAAATAAACTTCCTCACACATTGATTTGTCAATAAAGACTCACTGAATTTTATCTGTGAGTTAATTCATGAACTAGTGTAACAATTCTGTAGTACTTTTGGTTCCTTTTAAAATATATGTAAAGGGAGAAGAGAATCACACATTTTCATGAGGTTCTTGTACATTGGTAATTCTCGAAATCACAGTTCATTACTGACTGCCTTTTTTAAATAAAGAAGCACATAGTTAATTCTAACACATATGCCCATTCACACCTGTATCACCCATGGATAATAAACACATGCATATATGTATTTGTACAAAAGCATCAGAGATAAAGTGCAACCCACATATTTTAATAGTACAATAATCAGTTACTGAAATGCAATTAAATAAATCTTTTTAAAGAGTTGGGCATAGTAGTGCACACCTGTCATTTCAGCACTCGGGAGGCTGATTCCTGGGGACATTATGGATTTGATCCCAACCTGAGCTACACAGTGAGTACAAGGCCAGCCTAAACTATGCAGTGAGATCCTATCTCAAAATGATGATATCAGCAAAAAGTCTTTTTCAGTCCCAGCCCTGGGTTAATAACGGTCAGAAACAAAATTTCCCTGCATTTAAGTAGAGAATTCTATTACACAGTTCGTCAAATGCTACCCTTCCTTCTTTTCTCACAATTTAAATAATATGTTAAACACCTGGACATTTTCTCCAGTTTATGAATTATTTACTTTGTTTTGCCTGTGTTTCTTTTGTCCTATGTAAATGAACAAGATAAACTTTTTGTTTACTTGATGTGTTAGTTATATAAAAATCTATATAAATTTATTTATATACAAATTTATTTATATGAAATATTTTAAAAGATATTCTGTTTTAAAAAGCTATATAAATTAATTTATATATATCTATATAAATCTATATAAATTTATTTATATACAAATTTATTTATATGAAATATTTTAAAAGATATTCTGTTTTAAAAAGCTATATAAATTAATTTATATATATCTATATAAATCTATATAAATTTATTTATATACAAATTTATTTATATGAAATATTTTAAAAGATATTCTGTTTTAAAAAGCTATATAAATTAATTTATATATATCTATATAAATCTATATAAATTTATTTATATACAAATTTATTTATATAAAATCTTTTTAAAGATATTCTGTTTTATAGTTTTTCTTTTGTCCTGGTGATAACACCTAGTGCTTTGTGTGTGACAGGCAAACACTTTACCACTGAGCTACGTCCCTGTATAATTAATTCTTTTCTGTTTGTTTATTTTATTTATTTATTGTTTTTCCGGTACCGGGAATCGAACTCATGAAGTCGTGCTTGCCAGACAGGCGCTGTGCCGCAAGCTAAATCCCCAGCTCCCTTGTATAATTAATTCTTAACATGACAAAAATAAAGGGAAGAAGAACCATAACAAATACGTGATAATAGGAAAAAGAATTGACAGGGAGATACATCACAGTTTTCATTCCCAAATAATTCTTAGCATCTACTCATATTGTTTATTCTGACTAAATAGCCTGGTACACGCTACAAAAGTCAGTGGTGCCAGAGGATATAAACCTATAAAGTAACACCCAGCTCCCTGTAACTTGTGTTGCTCCAATTCTCTTAAAGGAGCACTAAATAAAGACCTCAGTTTGTATATGTTGGAGAAATCTTTTTTTTTTTT
>NW_004955499.1:3512552-3553900 GCF_000276665.1 Chinchilla lanigera | reverse complement strand
GGTACCGGAGAAAAACCAAAAAAAAAAAAAAAAAATAATAAGAGAGTAACATTAGTTAATATTCCATGCATAGCTATCTTCAAAGTAGTTATCAGAGACAAGGACTGTCTCTTACAAAGAAGACACTATCAATAACATAAAGTTTTTTTTTTGTTTTGATGAAGAGAAATTAGTAGTATACGTGAAATGAATTAGCTAATATATTTAAACAGATTTTACTTTTTAAATGAAGAAATCCTCAGTCTGTAGGATAAATACTTTCACATTCCAAATACATCAATGAGTACAGACTCGTGGAAATAATAAAAAGTTGCTCTTTATTTGGGGGACCACAAGGACTGTTCCAAGACTTGATACTACACTAAGCCAGAGATTTCTTTTCTACATTTTCATTTTTAGTCTCATTTCTTTTTTAACACCAGATTTGATATAGACCCAGACCATTTAGTAGTTGATATCTTTTTTCTAGGAAGCTAAATTTAGAATAAACTTCTCTACTCAAACTTTGACTGCACGTATTTAAGGACTTTTTTCTCTTCAACATTGAACAAAAGCAAAGATGTTTCTATGACTAATATTAAAAGTCCTATAAAATAGTCACGTGTTCAGAGGAGGGGACTGGGAAGGAGATAAGATCTTGAGGTCTATACTCTCCCGTGGATTCACCCATTCCCAAGTCCTGGAGCTGATACTGTTCAGAGGAGCAGCCTGGTTAGAAGTGTGTTATCAAGGTATGACCGAGAAGAGTGTACACTTGTGATGAACTGACAACTGGTGGTCAACTTGTAACCCCCAGCTGAACTGAGTAAGTGTGATACTGGGTGTGGGAGGCCCAGCTGGGGACTGTTGCCAGCAGCATAAGAGGCAGAACTGGAGAAGAAGGGAGGCTGTTGGGAGCTGGTAGAAGCTCTAAGGAGCTGTTGGTTCTCTTGGAGGAGCTCGTCATGCTGGCTTTCCTGATGAACTTGGCTGTTTTCATCTTCTAAAGAGCTGGGGACCTTGTTGTCACTGAGAAAGGGTTTGTTTCACTTTGGGGGAGCTCTGGTCCTCACTCTGAGCATCGCTTCCTGGTTCCAGAGGAGAAGATGGTGCACTGCTCAGTCTCCTGGAGAAGCTCCTTGTGTTGGCTTTCCTGATGGGAACTCGGCCATCCTGATCATCAAAGGAGCTTGGGACATCACTGTTGCTGAGAATGGCTGTGGTACTTTCTGGGGGAGCTCTGGTTCTTATTTGGAGCATCACTTCCTGGCTCCAGTGCAGATCCCTCAGCCTGCTGGCACAGATCCTTCATCCTGCTGGCACAGACTATCTAGCTTCCACCACTGTCTTTGGGCCTTCCCAGCACAGATCCGTGAAACAGGCCTGCATGAGAAGTTGTCATGGGCTCTGGGCCTCCAGGTGGACATGTGGGAGGCACTGTTATGAGCTCTAGGTCCTCAGCTGAACTCATGCAGGGCATTTCCACTGGATCCAGGCACTTAGCTGGATTCTTTGGTCTTTAGTGCATGGACAGATTTCCTGCACTCTCTTGTATATGATTCTCCAGGTGCCTATTATAAATAATCTTATGAAACAGGCGTCCTGTGTTATATTGTTCCCCTTGCACTAAGCCCTGAACCACGACGGACAACCCTTCTTTACTGCTCCGGCCTGTTCTCTCTGGCTCCCGCCACATGCCGGGAGTGGCTTTCCTTCTGCGAGGCCCCTCAGCCCTGCCGTTTCTGTCTGGAGCCAGATGAACGTGGACTGAAATCGTACACCAACAGAAAGCTCTCCTCTGTTACGTTGTAGAAGTTTGGTATTGTGTCCAGGAATGTCACTCAGACAACTAGCAAGTGCTGATCTTAATGTACATGTATCAAGATATGTGAGGGTATTTGGTAGAAAATAAAATGAGCCTTCTGAAGACATTCATTGCTAAGCTGCCCTGGACCACCCTGTTCCTTGGTATTGCTCCAATCTGCAGAGAAGTTCAGACACACACCATCGTGCACTGAGACACGGTGGTAGGTTTACTGATTAAGATTAGCAAGACCCAGTTATAACCTTTTGGAACATTTATAAAAACAGCAACAAAAACAAAGCAAAAGGAAGGTAAAGAAGTAAAAAAAAAAAAAAAAGTTACAACTCCTCATGCACATTCAAAAGCTGAGTTTTCTTGGTTGTTGGAAAAGGGAAGAAATCTCTCTAAGGGTGGATTGTCATGTGATACTAGAATAGGCAAAGCCAACAGGTAGTTCAGGGGAATAAACACAGTAGGGGAACAGATTATTTTTAAAATTATTGATGTTTGCAGGGGGTCCTGGAAATTCTCACCCATTTGCTAATTTCAATTTACTTTTTGCATTATTGCATTTTGGCTACAGAATCCTGGATTTTGTTTGTAAATACTCAAACATCCATGTGACTTACTCGATCTTTCTATTTCTCCCTCTCCATTTCCTCCTTCCTTCTGCTTCTCTACTAGCCAGCCTTGTATTTGGATGTCCTGTGTCTCTCTCTGTCTCTCTGTCACTCTCCCTTTCTCTGTCTCTCTCTCTCTTTGTCTCTCTCAGTCTCTCTCTCTCTTCCTTTCTTTTTAAAAATTCAAAATGTGAGAAACCATACAATACTTTTCTTTCTAAACTGGCTTTAGTTCTGGGATCCATCTATCTTCTCTCAAATGTCATGAGCTCCATCTTTTCTACGGTGGAACAGTACCCTACAGTGTAGATACGTTATATTTTTGGAATCCATTCCTCTGTTGACAAGTAACAAAGCTATAGTGTATGATTTGTGAATTTAAAAACAACAAAGACCCTTTAGAGAGAGACAGGGTATTGATTTGACTTTAAAAAGTGCCTAATACAGCCCCTTTTGTTGTGGTTTTCACCGTGAGTTTTCCTTGAGTATGGGGATGGAAAGACATAAAAATATCTTAAAACCAGTCTCATAGAATATCTCATGATTTTTATTATTTATGAAATTTAATACTTTTGTGATTGGAAACTACAGTCATATTCCTTGGAAAATGTCATGCCTAATTAAAATGTTGTTGAAATAAAATGTACAACAATAAAATGTTTAGCTCTCCTGGCAGAAGCATGCTTTATTTATTTCTAGTAACAAAATATTCTAATTGTCACTTTATAGGAATAACAACTACATCATTAACCATAAGTCAAAAGCATCATTTGCATACAGTCTGTCTCCTAAAATTATGCCTTAAATACAGTTATGAAAAATATAAAATGAAATTTAAAATGATAACAGAATAGCAACAGTTAATTATACCATAATCTTAAAAGAATGCAGGAACAATGTCTTCTTATTAATATCTACATGTTTTACATTAAAATATAAAAATAAAATCCTATAAAATGATACCTTAAATATACACTTTAAACATTAAAATAACAAAGGAACATTTTTAACTTTCAGTAAAACTTTGTCATTAACACAGTGTCTTCACCTTTGACCTTTTTTTAAACTTTATTTCTAAAGAGAAAAGAGCCAAAACATATTAATAAACACACAGACATAAACAAAACAACACAAAAACAATACAGAATTTCAGACAAGGTGGTGAGAAATTAACAATGATTGTTGTATGACATGCTGTTATCTTCATTTTGGTTATCCAGATAAACAAATACAGACATGCAAGAATGATCAAACAAGTAAGTATCAACTGTTCCTTGAGCTTTTTGTCTCTTGAGAAGGGATAATAAGTTTTAAGGGAGCTGTTTTGTTCTTGGTAGTTTGTTTAAGAACATCCCCAGGCTCAACCCACAAGAATACAGGTAAGAGTCACAGGGTCCTTTATAAAGATAATGAATATTTTCCCTGTCATCTCCATGTGTACTGACCAGGAAAGCAAAATTGATCCTGACTGTCCTTATCTAATTATATTTTTTTCCCAAAACAGTGAATCTGAAGAATTGATTATCCTATACTCATACCACAGACTTTCTTTTATGCTAAATGAATTTATTTCTTCTCTTCATAGCCTTACCTACTTTTTCCCCCTTTCCTGTGACTACCTCCCTCCTGTTCTTACTTCCAACCAATATTTATATGTCTACAGCATAACACAAATTATGCAAATTTAAGAATGTAAGACTACTGAAATCTCAACCTGGCACCTACATCAAATATTCAGAAAAGAGGACAGAAAATATCAGCTTTGATTTCTGTCTAATCAATGAAATGCTTGTATTAGGTCCTTCCTTAACAGGATTTTTCGTCTAAGCTCCCAGTTTTATTTCTAACACTAAAATTCTTAGTTTTTAAATTGGTAGCACTAACTGTGCATGTTTACAGGGTATAGTGTAATGATTCGTAATGATCAAGACATAATAATTAACAGCTGTTATGTCAAAGATCAAGGTAACACATGAAGAATCCATTCTTCTAGTTAATTTGAAATATAGTACACATTATTGTTCCCAGTAGTAACCTTACCGTGCTACAGAACACCAGTAAATATTGTTATCTGATAAATTATAGTGCATGATTATTTAAAAATATTGGAGTAAAAGACACATTGGCATTACTTCTCAAAATCCCCCTCTCCTCAGACACACTGATCCTATTTTTCTTGCCCGTTTCTGCAGCAGCTCTGGAGTCCTCTTTCCTGAGGGTTTTCAGCTGTGCTGCCCCGGCTGCCTCAATGTCCTAAACTGATTAGAACTATTGATGTTTCCGGGTCATTTTAACACCTTTCACTTTTATTCACATGAAGAGGTGAACACCACATTTCATTCTCTCTGTAGCATAGCTTGACTATATCTACTTTTTTATTGAAACTTTTGCACTCTGTACTTACACTTTGTAACAAACGTGAAATCATTTTGGATTCTCAGAAGTGTGTGGCATGTCAGAGGACACGAATGACAGGCTTCCCTTTCACAAGGAAATTATTTTAGCGTAGCTTGCGACTCTGTTCTTACTCATTACAGCATTCTCTCCACGCAGTCCCGAACCGATCCAAATTGCTTTCCAGCTGTCCTTACTTTATCTACTTGTAACAATGACAGGCAGGTTGACACCCAGTCTACCAAAAACATACACAAGAAACCACACTTTCACTGTGGAGCTCTTATGCGCTGTGGATTTTCACTCCAACATGTTCAGGGTGTACCACTGAGAAAGAAGTCAGAGACCATAGCTTGGGAATGATAACTTGTCACCTTATGCAATTCTTAGAGTGAGGCAAGTGTATTAGGCATCTGTCTTAGCTACTTTCTTTGCTGCTTGTGAAAAATACCTGATACTCAGAACTTAAAGGAGGAGAGGTTTACTTTGGGTCATGGTTTCAGGAGTCCCAAGCTGGGGATGGTGAGGTCTCATGCAAAAGCCACATCGCAGCAGGGCTTGCTGTAAAAGAAGGCTGCTTACATCATGACATCCGTGAAGCAGAGAGAGAAGCGAGGACCCAGCGAGGCAGCGATACTGCTTCAGGACATGTTGCCAATAACCCGCTACTTCTGATCCAGTCCCGCCGACCAAGAGCACACTCCGTTCCTGAACTTACCATTGGATACATCCTCCCTTGAGTACAGGGCTGACGGGATCCAATCACCCCACAAAAATTGCACCACAGAGTAAGTTTAGATGGTGCAACAGTTAACCGATTGTATCCACGTGAGTGAGAAATGCACATCTAAATTGGATCAGCATAGCTCTGCATGTGGAAAACCCACGCTAGGGAGGACTGGGGCCAAAATGGTATAAAACGAAAACAAAGAAGGAAGGTTCACTTGTGTTTCTTCGGAAGGGTTCCAGTCTTCACCTTCACCTTAGCTGTCATTTCCTTCAGACTCCTCAGCTTCTGGTACAGAATTTTGAGCGTTCACTGCAAAACCTTCGGTCTTCTGATGTGGACTCCCACAGGACGCTCTAGTCAGTTCCAGGCATTTTGCCGCCTGCTCCGGAATTCCAGAGCCCAGGCAGATCTTTTACACTCTTCCACATCTGCCTCCGTGGGTGGCCACTCCAAACCAAACTTGTAATTTTTGATAATTATTTGTATACCTTGCATTACAGCTTTTTCTAGTAAGTGCTGACTGATACAGGGGTATTCTTGATCAGAACTTAACAATACTATTGGAATTTCCCTCAGGATTTCCCAAATACGAATCATTTTCCTGCACAGGACTATAGGGGCTCTCTTAAATATATCTGGACAGTATTGGCAACAGAAAAGGATCATCAATGATTTAACATCTAAACGGAGATCTGCAAAATGAACAAAATGAATAAAGACATTTGAAAGTTCCACAGGAGAAAGCTAAGGTAAAAAGATCAACAGACATTAACCCTCTTGAGCTGAAGAAACTGAGATAATTGTGGTAGAATATTTTTACGCAAGTGATGGTCATAAAATATAAAAGAGAGAATTTCACCCCCAGTGTCCAGCAGCTATGCATACGTTATCTCCTAAGGGAAAAGGTTAACAGTTTAGGGGTGCATTTGATCAGCGGGCATTCACATGATCATATTGCTTTGGGTTATCTAAGGAATCCAATTCAATTACAAGGGTCTTTCAAGGTGGAAAAGGGTAACTCCAGGCAAACTATTATACCCCCCCACACACACACCCACAGGAAAATAAGTGTTGGTGAAGATACAGCAGAATTGGAATCCTTGAATATTGTTGATGGCGATGTAAAGTGGTGGGACTGACATGGAAAACTATATAGTGTTTCCTAAAAGAATGAACAAAGAATTGTCATTTGATCCAGCAATCCCACCTCTGAGTCTGATGTTCCCCAAACATTGAGAGAAGAGACTCAATGTTCATAGCATTACTCACAATAGCCACAAGATGGAAGCAACCCACGTATCTATGGTTGGATGAATTCATGAGCACAGTGTGTGTATCGCACAATCAAATATTATTCAATCACAAAAAGCAGAGATTCTACAATGTGCTACAACATAGGTGAAATTTGAGGACATTGAGCTCAGTGAAATTAGCCATTCACAAAAGGATAAATGATGTAGAATTCCATTTCTATGAGGTTTGCTCTGTAGACAAATCCTTAGAGACAGAAAGGAGAATGTTGCTTTTGGAGGCCCGGATGATGCACGATGAAGACTGACTCTTCTAATGAGTGTGGAGTTTCAAATGCAGAAAATGAAAAAAATTCTACTCTCAGATGGTGGGGATGGTTCTTTGACAATGTGAATGTACATAATTCCACAGACCTGAACACTTGCTCAATACTTTGGCTTTAGCCCAGACACATTTGCATGGTGTGTTTGACCTCCAGAAAAATAAGATCACGAGTAAACAAGTAAACAAGTAAGTTTTTGGTCATTTGTAATACCAGCAAAGGAGGAGCTCCATCGGAAGCTAAACAAAAAATAATGAAAAGCACAGCACAGAGTCAAGCAAAGTCAGTGTGAAAAAATGATAATATTTTCTCAAGGGCTCTGGACGACACAGAAGAGGTAAAGAAGACTGAAACCCTTTCTTTATCTCTGAGAACCCTAAAGGAATTCCTTGCTGTGCTGCCCATCATAAGCACATTCTTTCAGGCTGTTTACCTGGACCAAGAAGTTCCTGCTAGTAGGAATGAAATCTGGATAAACTTCAGAGCTATTCATGAGGAAAACTTCAGGACATCATAAATGATTAGAGAATACAATGTATTCAGTGATATCATAGATGCATATTATTTTATCTGTCCTTCTTAAGTGTAGAGAGAAAAGACAATGTATGAACTGGGGAAAAGGAAAAAAAATCATATGAAGGGGCTGGGGATTTAGCTCAGCGGCACAGCACCTGCCTGGCAAGTACAAGGTCATGAGTTCAATTCCCAGTACCAGAAAAAAAGCAAAACAAAACAAAAAAATCATATGAACATGAGGCTTCATTTTGAGGCTGCTTTGGTCTATTCAGAGAGAAATGGGTCACCACTAGACCGGTGCTAAGTTTTATAAAGGTAACACTACCAGAGACCCAGGTTGGGCTGTCTTTAGCCTAGAAATGTGAGTCAAAGTCACTGAAAGGAGAAAGTTTGTCCTGCAAGAAATGAGTATCTCATCAAAGTAGTTGCTCAGATTATCAGATATTAGGCATGAAAAATTGATCACACAATATAAGTACTAACTGTTTCTGTCAATGATCTAATAGAAATTAAAATACAATTATCTTTGTTATCATTTATATCTTCCTGCTTTTTAGGGGGGGTTGGTTTCTGAAACAGGGTCTTGCTGTGCAGTTCAGGCTGGCCTTGAGCTCACTTTGTTGCCCAGGTTGATCTTGAATTTACAATGATCCTCTTGCCTCAGCCTTCTGAGTGCTGGGATTACAGGTGTGCACCACCACACCCAGCTACCAGTTGTTCTTTTGAGCCATTTCTTTCCCTTTGAGAGTATGTATTGTACATTATATGCAATATAATAACCACTGCTAATTTCCTATCGTCTTGTTTGGAAATTCTGTATAATTTTATTTCTTTCCTGTTAAAAAAGAAAAAAAGAGCCATGTTTCTCAGACAGAAGACACAACTGTGGTAGTTTGAACCCTATCATCTACCGATGCTAAGGCAGAGGCAGAGGAAGACGGACGTGCAGAGGAAAATAAATTAGAGAGAAATGGAGGTGGCAGCCACATTGGGAAACGAAATTTATGATTCCCAATAAAGGGCAGTATTTTAACAAAGAGAAAATGCTCAACAGTGGAGCAAAACTCTAGGAAGCTCAAGACATCAAATGATTGCAAATCTTTCCATATTGCAAGATTGAGGCGTCCTTAGCAACCTGCTTCCCTACACTCAGCGTTACACATTAGGATGAATTGGGATGACATCCAGAAAGAAAACAAATGTTAGCTCCTACGAGCAGAAGAGAATCCATATGCCCCTACACAGTGACCTTGGCCTTGAAATTTAAGTCTATTTATATCACAAGCAATGAGTGTACACGAGCCAGATGGACAACATTTATTTTTCTCCACTCAACTAGACGGAGTATAGTTAAATAATGCTCACGTTTATGGTAAATAATCAGTATGAGGCAATATCATAAAACAGTTCCAAAGACAACGTTTTATACAGGTGCCAAATATTTATAGATCATCTAGACCTGGCTGTAGGTTCCTTTTTAGAATATGTATATATAGTCCTTAGTCATTTAACCTTCAAAACTTATGACCTTGTCTTTCCATCAAATGCTTAAACCCTGAATGCCAACTATGCCAAACAAAATTCCTACTGCATTTGTTAAAGAAGCAATTTTTACCTTGTTCTGCTGTCTAATTATATTAGAGTTAAGACACTCGAGAATCAAACATCCTGTGCCTAATCATGTTATTACTTGTTCTGCTGTGAGGCTAATGTCTCAGAAGACGATTGGAATTCTCTTGGAGGGGTGCACTGATTATTTTCCAATTGCAAAACAGGAAAAAAATAAGGAAAGAAAGAAAATGGAAAAATGGGGGGAAAAAAGAAGCAAATACTGCATCTAAGCTGTCTGAGCTTTGCTGTTGAAAATGCGAAAAACTTGCTCAGATCTCGGGGTTCTTTCTGCTTCATCCTTCACCTGTGCTTTTGCATATCTATGTGTGTACATGTCTCTGTGTATCTTTATGTTACGTATATGCACGTATAATTTATTAACATATGCACAGGAATGTTACATTTTGCAAAGTTTAATTTTCAGTTTATTTTTTATTCATCTATCTCTGCCTTAATCACGGTTCCAATGTGCCATGTTTACTTCTGAAATAGATTCCATATATATATATATATACATTCATATATATATATAGTAAACATGAGGAAAAATGTTACAACCAGTGGGTATCCTCCTCATGCTGTGAGAATCTTGTTCTACAGTTTAAAAGAAATGCATTTCGCCTTCTCCATTTTGGAAATCCAGCATTATTGGTATTAAGTTATTGATGGGCACTTTTTTCCTTGTTTTTGTAGAGTCTCAGAGCAGATCCTAACCTTCTTTGGCAGCACTGTGGGTGGTAACCTTGGATTCTGTCACCACCACGCACACTCAAAGACCTTGGACAAATGCCTCCTGCTCGCAATAAGTGGCTGGCTAATGCAGAAGAATTGACCCTGGGTAGATCTCCCCATTTCTGCAAATGCATCCTTCTCTTTTCTGCCAAAATATCTGGCTTTACTCACTTTCTCTTGGACTCGATAGATGCAGAGATACAGTGAGCAGAATATAAAGTCAAACTCATTTAACAAAGAACTCGGCTCATAAAAGGTGCAAAACACATGCTATTTTCTTTAACAGAGGTCTGAAATAAATCTCCAGAAATTACTTGATGATCGTGTTACAGAAAAACAAGACAAATCAATGACTATGATTTTGATCACTCACCCTGACATCCACCACCCTTCATCCAGTGCAAAAAATATTTACAGTGTACTGACTATTTGGGGCACTCATGTAGACCAATTCTACAAGATACACTAGACACCCGGCTTCCCTCATGGAGCTGTATTCTGAAAATGCAGTTTTGTCAATAAATCTCTCAAAATGAGCAAAATTTGTAATTTGAGAAAATCTACTTGGAAGAGATGCTACTTAGAGCAATAAAATATGAGACTGAACAAGACTGCACTACATAAGAGAAGGTATATCTCTGTGCATATACAGGGTGCTGCAACAAACTAGGATGCACCATGCCACTTATAAACAAGAGGCCATGGTGGCGTAGTCCTGTAGGCTGAATTCACTAGACTATTCCCACCTTAGTCCATCAGGGCCGCCATATGCAATCCCAGAGCCGTGGTGAATGATTCACAGGACATTGCAGTGGTCCAGTCCCGGAGGCTGAAGTCCACTGCATTAATCTCTGCCTAGCTTAGTCCATCAGGGCCAGTATATACAACCCCATAGAAAAGGTGGCTAAGAGACAGCAGATTTTGGTTGCAAAGTCATTGAGGCTGAAGTCCATTGTCCTCGTCTTTCCCTACCTTAGTCCATTGGGACGGCCATATGCAATCCCACAGCACAGGTAGCTGACACACAGCAGAGCTCAGTGGCCCAATCCTGGAGGCTGAGGTCCACTGCGCTGGTCTCTCCCTACCTTAGTCCATTGGGGCCGCCATATGCAATCCCACAGCACAGGCAGCTGACACACAGCAGAGCTCAGTGGCCCAATCCTGGAAGCTGAGGTCCACTTCACTAGTCTCTCCCTGTCTTAAACCATCAGAGCCACCATGTGCAATCCCACATCCCAGGTGCAGACACACAGCAGTCCTTGGTGGCCTAGTCCTGGAGGTTCATGTCCAAAGTCAAGGTGTTACAGAGCCCATGTCTGGTCACTGCTTCTTTCTGGGTCACAGATGGTGCCTAATCTTCTTTGCATCATTATTTTGAAACCTCTGAAACAGACTCTACATAAAATGAGAAAAGGTTTATTTTGATTCATATTTTTGAAGGTTGAAATCCAAGGTTGGATGTGTATTAGAGTTTGAGACTCTGGCAAACAGCACGGTGAGAATGCTTGTCTCAGCCAAAGTTCTCATTGCAACCCACAAAATGGAAAGAGACTGAGAGGCTGAGAACCCCAGTAAACTGATGACCTTCCACTGGACCTCACTGGGCAAGTTTCCAGTAATGCCCACTATGGCAATCAGGAAGAAAAGCCCCTAAATGGAAAGAGTTAGTGTAACAATGTTCATACTATAAACAGGGCTTAAGCAAAGGTTATGGAAGATTTTGAAGACTTGGTTTAATGTGAAGACATGAATCCTGTTATGATTTGTGTGTAGATGCCACCCACAAAGCCTCGTGCACATTTACATGGATTTTTTTTTGGTTTTTTTTTGGTTTTTCTCCGGTACCCGGAACCGAACTCACGACCTTGTGCTTGACAGGCAGGCGCTTTGCCGCTGAGCTAAATCCCCAGCCTCTAGATGGAGTTTTTTTGGAGGCAGTTGAATCTAGAGCTTGTGGTTGATCCATAGTGCAATGCTGAGATTAAGGGTTAAGACTGCGTGATTGATGGATCAGTCCATTGATTGGATTGGCACAGCCTTAGTCCCAGCAATCTTGATAAGATGAAAGGGCAGAAAGAGGCTTGTAGGAACTTTCCATTTGCCCCTGGGCATGACGATCTGATTTACATTTCAACAAAGTCACCCCAAGTGCTGGGCGCTGGTAGAACACGGGTTACATCAGGCAAGGGGGATGCAGGAAAACTCTGAGGAATGATTTGCAATAGTCTGAGAGAGAATGCATGGTAAAACGCTGATGGTATCACAGCGCGTTATAAAATCTAGGACGACTCTAATGTTCTTCCACTTTTTTATTACATTAAAGTATACCTGACATAAAATTATTTTTTATCGCACTTGCAGCTGTAATTTAGTACCATTAAGTTCACTCATATTGCTGTGCAATCCTCAACGCCATCCATCTCCAGAAAAGCATTCTACTTGCTGACTTATGCTACTGAGTATGACTTGTGGTTGGCTTTTACAACTGTGCACAATGTCCTCAGGAGCCATCTGTGCTACAGCCTATGTCAGAACTCCATTTCTAGGACAGAGAAACATTCTACCACATGGCGCACTACATTTTGTTCATCTATGCATCTATGGACGAATGCTACCTTGCTGCAAATGTTAGGTTATTGTGAAGAATGTTATGCATTAATTAGAATTTTTTAGGGAAACAGAATCAATGGACAATATATGCATAATTTTGCAAGGAGATGTATTATGTATCAATTTGGGGTCAGAGACAAGATATTCTGAAATAGACAACTATGAGATCAGAGGCAGGAGAATCCATAAGGGCTTTCTGTGTGCCGAAGAATTGTAAGATTTCGTAGCCGGTCACCCCACAAAGAGGAAAGCCACAAAAAAATGAGGATCAAAGATGAAACAACGGCCCAGGTTGGAAGACGTGGAAGCAGAGTGTTGAGTCACAGGAGCAAGTCTGTCCTGCTAGGATGAAGAAACAGGAGATCAATGTCCAAAGGTGATGGTGAAGAATGCGCTCCTCCAAAATGGGGCCACTTCCTTCTTTCCCTTCTTATTCAACCCAACTACAAGCTTATGGACTGGTGCCACCCACAACTGGGGTGGATCCTTCCTTTTCGATTTGCTGGCCTACATGCCAATCATTCACAGACATGCCCACAGCTGTGCTTTACTGATGTGCTTGGCAGTTCTAACCAAGTGAAACTGGCATGCCCATATTAATGATTACATGATGCTGTGAAAATGTTCACAGTAATAGAGTGGTACCCTAACTCACGAAGTTGTTTTGTTCTACGGTTCTGGGAAAGATGTCCCCGTTTACGTCTATGTGGGGAAGATGGCCGGGGTCGTATTCACCACCTGGTGCAGACTTCTCCAAGACATGCAAAATTTTGTCCAATGCTTCTGTTTGTGAACCAAATTGTATGTATTCATGAATCAAGTCATTACTGTATCTATTTCTATGTGTTTGATTTTAAAAATCATGAAGAAAGTGGTCAAGGGGAGTCTATTAAAATAAATGAATGTGGGAAGAATTACAAAGCTTGTATGGACCATTTTGGGGTTTGAGAGAGTATTCACAGTACATTTCTCCCACTCTCTCTTTTTTTTTTTTTTTTTTCTGGTACCAGGAATCGAACTCACGACCTGGTGTTTGCCGGGCAGGAGCCGTGTCGCTGAGCTAAATCCCCAGCCTCCGCATTTTGCCCACTCTCATATCTCATTGTCAGTGTGCCAACACTTTCCTCATCTAGGGGATCAGGAAGAAAATATCTCCTTGGAGAGTGGAGGGTAACAGCCTGAACATATTTCTGCCCCCTGATCCAATTATTGTTTATAGACCCAACTACCTGTTGAAAACACATGATCTTGTCTTGATCCAGATAAAAGAGAGTCTTCCTTGCCCTGAAGAATTGCCCACATCCAAAGCTTCATGCTACCAAAACTATGTATGAAGCAAAATCTGGCAATTGATCCAGTTTTTTGAGATACTTGAGGGCACCTGAGGAAGGCTGATGTTTTGTCTGGCCTCTCTGTGGATCTACTCAGGATCTTAGCTGAATAATCCAGTGGCCCATTAATAGAACAGGTCATTATTTGGGTTCAGACTTGAGTACAACATCCTTTGCTTGAAGAATGAGTTTCAATCTGTATCAGCACACTCACAATACTAAATGCCACAGGGTTGTAGTATTTTGAGGACTTCACATGTATGAGTCAAATCATACAGTGCCTGTCCGTCTATGACTGGATTATTTCACTGAGCATAATGTCCTCCAGTTCTATCTGTGCTACAGCATAAGTTAGAATTCCAATCATTTCATTGACTGAGACATATTCTGTCACAGTACAATGTCCTCATGGGAGGATCAGTCCAGCAGGGTGCAATGATATATCAATGTGATGTCAACTACTTGGGAGGCTGAGGTATTACTGTAAACTTGAGACGAGCCTGGACATTTTAACATAATTCTGTCTGAAAATATGAAAATTCCTGGGTTCGATCCTTAGGATTGCACAAAGGTAACAATAAAAAGGAGGAGGAGAAAGCAGAAAAAGAGCTTGAAGTAGAAGAGTGGGAAACAGAGGAAAAAAGAACAGGGAAGAGGAGGAGATGGAAGAGGAGGGGATGGAGGAGGAGATGGAGGAGGAGGAGATGCAGGAGATGGAGCAGGAGGACGAGGAGGAGGAGATGGAGGAAGAGGTGGAGAAGAAGGAGATGGAGGAGGAGAAGATGAAAGGGAGGATACAAACTAAGAGACAGAGGAAGAGGAAATGGAGGAGGAGGAGATAGAGCAGGAGGAAATGAGGAGGAGGAGGAGGACATGGAGGAGGACAAGGAGGAGGAGCAGGTCTGCTTCGACCAGGACAGTGGTGATCAAATTCCTTCAGCCATTTGTAGTTCTTCTTTGCAAAGTGTCTATTCAGTTCAATTGCTCAATTTTTAAAAATTGGGCCATTGTTGTTTTGAGCCCCCCCCCAAAAAAAATATTAAGAATGAACAACTTGTTGAGAGGGACTTGGATTCATCCATGAAAAGTATGAGCAACATACAACTGAATACGTCAGACGATCACATAGTAAAGCCAATCAGGATCCCCTCAGCTTTTCTGTATTTGATGCACAGCACTTTTTTCCGGCTTCAGCACGAAAACTGTTTGGAATATGCTTTTAACAGCTTGAACCAGCTATGTGAAACAAATACATACAAATAAACATCCAGTAAATCACAAAAGGTCAATTCAATTTAAAGTTAAATTATCTCCACAAATCTGACTCTTTCTTTTTGTTCTGAATCAACTGAATACTCTGCTTTTTTTTTTTTTTTTTTTGATTTACCATTCAACTTTTGTGTCACTTTATTTTTTTCTGTTTTCTGAACTTGTTGAAACCGGCTTTTTTTTTGACTTGTACCATGCATTGCATTATGATACTGAAGAGCATGTGAAGGTATAGTTCAATGGTAGAGCTCTTGCCTAGTGAACACAAGGCCCTGCATTTGAGCCCAACATTGGAAAAATATATATAGGAGTGAAAAAGACACTGCAGACATCTCAAGCTTAAAGAAATTGTGCAGAATAGTTTGAGAATGCTTCTGCAGCACTGAATTCCTTTCCTGCAGACCCAGAAAGGTTAATTCACAATTGGATCTCTGGCTTGTAGCTCCCTGGTGAGCTCTTCACAGGCATCTGATTAGGGTTTCTTTCAGTGCCTCAGGAAAGCACTAGGAAGGCTTCATTGAGATGCAGAAAGTCACCCCAGCCTTTCTCTGGAACTCAACACCTCTGAGTGTAAGTTTTATTTCTCGGATGATGCAGAAAGCAAAAGGAAATGGCAGTATTGCCAGTGGAACACAATAAACTGTTCTTTGTAAAAGTGATCACTCTTCCACAGAGAGGGAAAACTATGCTCTGTAACCTATTTACAACTGCAAAGACTAGGTAGGGACACCTGGATTCCCTGTAGTAAAGGAAAGCATTACTCTGTGAACACCCTTTACAGAATGTCAGACCCACCAATTTTGCAGTAATGGCCACAAACCAGTGCATTTGTATTGAAAAATGAACTTTTTTTTTTTTTTCATGTTAAACTATCTATCTTAAAAGACTGTTAGCAGTATTCCTCCTAGGAGTCATACAGTTGTGGCTGTGAGATTGAAAAGCTCTTTTTACCAGAATTGTTAGTTAATTCATTCTAGATTTCCAGTATCTCGAGGATAGCAAGTCAGTACTTCCTTCCTTGCAAGTTATTTCCTTTGGCCATTATACCTTTGCACATTTTCATTTGTGAAATTTTAAAGCATTATTTTATAGACGTTTATTACTCATTTCCTATGGGGCAAACACGACTGGTTTTTTGTTTCTTTTTAGTGCTGGGGATTGAACTCATGATCGTAGTACTCAAATACAACGCTTAGAACCTTTTCTGCATTTTTATTTTGAGACAGATTCTCCTTACGTCATTAACCGCACAGGCTGGGCTTGAACTTGTATCCCTTCTGCCTCAGCCTCCGGAGTGCTGGGATCATAGGTCTGCACCAGCATGCTCCTCTGAGGAATTTATACCTACTATTTTATTGGATACAGTGTCATAAATTTACTTCTGCAATTACTTAAAATATCAGCGATCAAACCATAATTATTTGACTCATGCTTTATTAAATAATTTTGGAGAGTTGAGAGTGAATATAAAAACCCTTCCTTTTTATAGTTCTGTGAATGAGTGTTATGTTTAAATTTCTCCAAATGGTGCACTGGGATAAAGTTCATTAAAAGCTGATGGACTATTACAGCAAAAATCAATTTTTGCAGTGTTCCTAGATCTAGTTATTTTCTTGCCTTATAGCTATCAATATTAATTATTCACCAACATTCTCCCTGAGTATTCAGAGTGTGTGAAGCTTGGCAGAGTTACACTAAAAATATTAATTCCAACTTTTACAGGGAGAAAGAGCAGGCATTTCCAATCACACAGGCTACATCTTATAGAAGAATATTTGTAACTGCCTGATGTGGTGGTTCACACTTGTCATCCCAGCACTCCAGGAAGCTGAAACCAGAGAATCTCAAGTTTGAACCCATCCTGCACAACTCACAGACTTAAGAAGACACTGTCACAAAAAAAAAGAAAAAAGGAAAAAGAAAAAGCTGTTAGAGACTCAAAATGTAGCTCAGTGAAAAACCTTGAATTCAGTCCTTCAGAAATTAATAGGATTACTGACTGCTAGCCTTTAAGGTGCTGTACCACCTGCAACTTTTAAAGCCTTGTAGATATCAACTTGGGGAAAGAAAGCAAGATTATTCCACACAAGAATGTCAAAATGTCTTAGATTCTAGGCAGCAAATATGATTCTAAGCTTATTGGACATTCATTATTACACTGTAAGTGGTGAATTATTTACAACATTTCTTTGATATTTCTCTAAAGTTTGCTAAAATATTAATCTCCCATACTGGTGATTTAGGCTGGTTATGAAAAAAAAGTCACCATAAAACATTCACAGTTTTCTTGCTGATTTTCCCAGTGAGATCAAGCCACCATTGTTAGAATCCTGTTTAAATTTTTGTAGATTTCAGAGCATGATATAGTATGCATTGCACATGTCAATATTCATGCTTCATTTAATCTTTTAATCACAATAAAGATCTACATGCTAAATCATATGTTGACATATTAACAGTAACTTTATCTTCCTGTACAATCCTTAACTCGTTTATTTTTTATGGAAAAGGAATGGATAAAGGACAAGCAAGAACTTGAATCCAAAGACAAAAGCATGAGAAGAAACTTACTACTGAAGAAAAATGAATATAACCAGATGGAGACAGGTCTTACAGTTTGTGCCAGGGGTGTGGTAGGCGTGTGCATGCATGGTTATGCAGAAAGTTACTTCACCTGCATGTGTCATGTGTAACATGTTCTCATATGCACTGTGTATGTGCTCAGACTAAGGGTGAACATTTGGAATTACTGATAATGCATGAATCCACAGTTCCTGTGCTAGAAACATCTATGCTAATTCATGAGACATGAAAGAGTTACATTTTTGTTCCACAATTTGGAAGGGCATTCCTCAGAAATGAGGATAGACTGTGTGATTTTGCTTCATAGCTTCCACTGAGAAAGCAAAATCATTTTGGCTGACAAATTTCTTTTGCACTGTAGATGTCAAAATGTGGGATCCATTCCAGGTCAAATCTCATTCTGAAAAAGTCTGTAAAGTGGCAGCACACAAAGCTAAAAAACAACAAGTACAATGATATTTTCAAGCAGAAATGAACCAAGTTGAGCAGGCACGCCACTGTTTCTATTAGCAAGTTTTTGGTGCAGTAAAAAAAAAAAAAAAAAATACACACACACACACACATATATACATATGATGGAAGGAACATCTGGTGGACTGAGCAACTTCATGGAAGATAACAGTATGTAATGTAGCAGCCATTGTTAACTACTATCATTTTGTTTTGTGATCATTTATTGATTTTGCTGTTTCGTTTTTGTCTTTGTTGTGGTTATTTTGTTAGGTATTTTCTCTTTAAAACAAAGAAAAATGATGGAGGGGAGGAAAGAGGTAAAACTGATTAAGATGTATTAGGTATGTGCAGCACTCCTCCTGAAGAACATAATCAGGATGATATGCAAATATAGATGAATATTTTTAAATAAATATGTATAAAAAGAGTTATTTCTAAAAGTTTCTAACAGGTGATAATGAGAAAGTCATGCATAATCAGACTTTGGTAGAAATGTATTTTCTTTTTTTTTTTGGTTTTTCTCTGGTACCGGAAACCGAACTCATGACCTTGTGCTTGCCAGGCAGGCGCTTTGCCGCTGAGCTAAATCCCCAGCCCCGAAATGTGTTTTCCTTGTGGAACATTTTTAATTTAGAACTCTCTTGGAGCACAAATATTTCAACTCCAATTAAAACAGTGGCCCTTGAAGTATTGATTATTTGTTCACTCTTTCAATATTAACACTAGTTATTTGGATCATTTCTGATACACAAATACATACTCTTTCTTTTTATAATTTGATATTTCTATTACACTTTTAAAAGATAAATTGAAATTGTTTTATTTAATTGGTGCTTCCCAGTACACATGGATACGATCAATTTATATGTACTATTAAATAATCACATTAATGTTAATATTTGGTAGATGTTTTCTGTGTTTAGATACTTTTACACTCAGAACTTTGCTTATTTTTCTTATACTTTTTGGGGAAAATGCATCTTCTAATATACTTTTGAGTGAGTGATTGTGAATGTCTTTTCTCCTATTTAGTGTTTTTAAGTAAAAAAAAAATGCATATGGCCAATTTAAAAAAAAAAAACAAACTTTCTGTGAAATAAGTGCAATCCAATATTTTTGGGAATATATATATGATGTATTAAGCATTAAAAAATTTATGGAGAACAGTTTAGTTACCTGAAAGAATCCATATCATCTTCAATTGTTATCAATTTAGCACCTGCCAGTTTCAGATAAATCTACAGTTGAAAGAGCAGATAACATCATATATTTTAGCTAATTATTGGAAGATTAAAATATCTGTCCTCTTGGGTTGACCTAAGTGTGTGTGACATAAAATCATTCATGATATTCTACAGACTTCATTATATTTCTTTTCATTCTGATCTAGTGTCTCTTTTTTTGAATAATATTGTTGCTCTCTCTCTCTTTCTTTCTCCTCCCTTCCTTCCTTCCTTCCTTCCTTCCTTCCTTCCTTCCTTCCTTCCTTCCTTCCATCCATCCTTCCTTCCTTCTTTCCTTTCCATCATTCCCTTTTTCCTTCCTCTCTTCCTTTCTTCTTTCTTTCCTTCTTTCCTTCCTTCCTTCCTTCCTTCCTTCCTTCCTTCCTTTCTTCTTTCCTTCCTTCCTTCCATCCTTCCTTCTTTCTTTTCCTTCCTTCCCTTTCTCCTTCCTCCCTTCCTTTCTTCTTTCCTTGCTTCCTTCCTTCCTTCTTTCTTTTCCTTCCTTCCCTTTTTCCTTCCTCCTTCTCTTTCTTCTTTCTTTCCTTCCTTCCTCCCTCCCTCCCTCCCTCCCTCCCTTCCTTCCTTCCTTCCTTCCTTCCTTCCTTCCTTCTTTCATTCCTCCCTTCCTTCCTTCCTTCCTTCCATCCATGCTTCCTTCCTTCCTACCTTCCTTCCTGGTTTCATTCCTACCTTTATCCCTAGCCCAATCTAACCAATGTTTTGCTATTTCACAACTTCATTTCATTGGCCAGAGTTTTAAGTTTGATTTGTTATGTTGATTTTCACTACCCAGTCCGCTGAAACTACTTGAGTTATTTCCTACTGTATGTTTCTTTCTTTCATTCTACTGTCTTTGTATGTAAGTTTTTTTTCATGGCTTTGAATTCTCTTTATTATTCACACCCTTAGTAGCCTGCCTTCATCCTATCTGGTGTAACTTACTGTAGCAGGAGGTCAATATCTGTATTGCTCAGCTCCACATTGCTCAAATTTAATTTGGTTCATGGTTGCGGAGGGTTCAGTCCATGGTTGGCTGCTCCAATATACATTATATCTGACAAGCATGAGTCAAAGAACCAGAGATTCTCATTCATTTATTTATTTATTTATTTATTCATTTTTTGTGGTTCATGGTTTCACTTCACGTCAACTGGCTGCAAGGTAGGAATATCACGGCACATGGGTGTAGAGTAGGAAAGGTGCTCTCATCATGGCAGATGGGCATGAGAGAGGAAAGATGCTCACATCATGGTGGCTGGGAAGCAGAGAGAGAAGGGAGGAGCTGGGGACAAGAACTCACCCTTCTGGGTCACACCTAGTGACCACTCCAAGCAGACTACACCTCCAAATTACAGTCAGCTATGCACTCATCAATTGTGGAATCTACTCCTGACTGCAGCCCCTCCCCCAACATCCAAGCACTTCACAAACACATGAGTTTTGGGTGCATTTTAAATCTCAATCATAGCATTATCTTTGAATTCAGAATATTCTTTGATCCCCATGTTCTGTTTTTCTTTTGAACTCCTGAGGTGCTTAGAACTGAGTAAACATTTTATCACCATCCAAGCACATATTGTGCTTGTCACTGACTTTTTCTTTCCTTCTTATGATTTTGTGAATTGAACCAAGGTCCTTGTGCAAAACCTAAGAAAATGTTCTACTCCACTTTCATCCTTTTTATTACCATTTTCTCATTTTAATTCCATGTTACTAGGCAACATCTTTTCATAATTTTTTTTTTCTGGTATGGGTAATGGTCTACTGATAATGATAAAACACCCTATTTATGATGATTCCTGAGAAGCAATGTTTTCTGAATTCTATCAGTACAAGCAATTGCACTTAATGAATTAAAATTACTGTACTTAATAAATGTAACTATTAATAAATAATTACATTTACTGAATAAATGCATTTACTTAATAAATAAATTTATTAATATCTTAAGGAAAGTAATTATCAATTATGTGATTAGTAAATGTAATTATTGTGAGGTGAAACTAAAATTCTTCTTTTAATTGATTCTCAGTCATTTTCTTCGCAAGCCACTTCCAAGACAGACATTTAAATGCATTGCTTATTTTGGAGGTACCAGACCTCTCTTTCCTTCCAGGTGCTGCAATTGCTGTGAAATTGCATGTGCGCATATTTGCTGCATTTCTAGCTACTAACGAGGTCAGAAACGGGGTGATTTTTATGTTGACTTTTATTACACTTTTCTAGAAGTTGTCTTGCTTGCAGACTTGGTTTTCCCAATAGACCTTGAAATACACTGCTTGTGCAATGCAAGCCTCAGGCACCTGCAGATTCTCAGAAGGAGGTTACATTTTCATTATTTAAAATAGAGTGACTTCTCCCTGCAGAAGACTCTCTACACAACATTGTAGGTGACATATAAGGCGATATATCCTTAGAGAAAGAACTGACTCTAGCTGGATATTATCATTTGCTGAAAATGTCCCCAGAGAACTTCCTGAGTGATCACGGAGTCAACAAAGCTATCAGTGTCAACATCAATGCAAATAGCAATTGAAATGTTCACAGAAGGTGGATAATAAACCAAGGGAGATGAGTATATAAAAATTACCAACATTTCTATATGCATAAGAAAGTACACACTGGGAAATATGCATTTATACACTCTCATAAAAAAAAAAAGTTCTTTATCAGGCATATAGACTTACTGCACCAAGCATATATAACACACACCACACACACATTTTCACAATTTACAGTTATTCATGAGAACCCAAGCAATTGCTGCAGATGAAAACCACAATGACTTTGGTTCTGAATAAATATGTTAAATATAAAATATTCCGAAGATAAGTAGTGGTGAAATATCCAGCTCCTGCTTGGCAGGGTGGTGAATCCCTGCAATGCCCACACACAGGGAAGCAGAGTCAGGAGGGTTACAAGTTGGACTTGGGAGTGAAGTGACTTAACAAGAGCCTGTCTAAAATAAATAAATAAGTAAGCAGGCATTAGAGGTGTAACTGGGTTTAATCCTTGGTACTAAAAAGAAGAAAACACACATAAACATGTAAAAATCGTCACTGCTTTTTATTTAATAGATTCAGCTCTGCTAGATAGGAAGTCAAGCAGAATAGGGGAAGTTTGGTAGCCCTTTCCCAGATGAACTCCACTCCCAGGAGATACGTGCTTCTTCTGTCAGCATCTCTGCCCTCTATTTTATATGCTATGGACTTCACTCCTCTGAATGCCTGCAGTATTATTTCTACACTTGCTTTGATTCTCCAGCACATCCTTAAGTGCATCATTCATAACATGTGGGATGAGTCTGCATCAGTAGCTCTAAATTCCTTGCAAATGTAATTAATTTAAAATGAGGTCCCCGTGGATGAGGGCAGGTGCAAAATCGAATCATTGTGGTTACAAAGGATAAAAGAGGAGAGACAGACACAGAGAGCAAACGCAAGATGATCTTGGTAGAGAAGGGAGTGACGGAGACCCAGAAGGTGGCTGAAGCAGGAAGTTTTCCCTGGAGCCTCTGTAGAGAGCTGAGGACCATCAGAGTTGATGGGATGTTGGCCTCAAAAGACGTGTCTGCCTTCTGACCTCAGAACTTGGGCATGGGAACTTGCTTGGGAATGGGGTCACTGTAGAAGGAGTTGGTGAAGCATTTGAAGATGAAATCAGCAGTTCTCAGGGTGGCCCTCAGTCCAACAACGGCATCCTCCTGAGAGACAGAAGAGACACAGCACAGAGGGGAAACCATGTGAGTATGCAGGGGGAGACTGGAGTTGTGGGGCCACAGCCCAGGGACAGCTGGAGCAGGAAAGTGAACTTCTGGCTATACAGCGCTTTAACACCATAATTTCAGATGTCCAATCTCCAGAACTGGACAAAAAGCAATTTTCATTCTTTTAAGCCTTGCAGTTTGTGGTCGTGGTGTATTAAGACAGAGACCAAAATCTCTTTATGTGCCCATGTGTTTATACATGTGCAGATAGGGATAGAATGTAGAGAACTATCTGCTTTGTTTCCTAATCATTTCTCCAGTGCTTCATTTATATTACATTACATGGATGTGTGTGTGTGTGTGTGTGTGTGTGTGTGTGAGAGAGAGAGAGAGAGAGAGAAAGAGAGAGAGACACAGAAGAAGACAAAGACAGACAGACAGAGATGGAGAGCATATCATTAAACATCTATTATTAAAATGAGACCTAGAAATGTTTGTGAATCAAGATTTTTTTTTTTTAATTCTGGATTTCTCTCTCAGACCTCAACTTCTCTTTGTACATATAATCCAGGCTGGTTTCTTGGGTCTATAGTTCTTGTCTTCTTACGGATTTTTCTTAGTTTGACTAGCCCCCAGGTAGGGAAACATCTAAAATATCGTCTGCATTAAATGAAAATGCCCAAACTTGCATATTGTTTCATATTATCTCATATTATCGTAGCAGCCATTGCTGACCTCTCTACAATAAGTGCTATTCTCCAACCCTGAATTCTATCATTTCTTAGAGTGGTACCATATTAATAGAAAGCTTGCAATCCGTTTTCTGCAGAGTGATTATGTGAACCCTTTTTCCTGCAATACTATTGCCAATGGAAGAAGCAAGGTCAGTCTCCAGTAAATATGTGCAGTGGCCCTTTTGTGGATCTGAGAGTGCTTCCAGAATCATCCCATGAATTACAAAACCCATGGATGTTCAAGCCCCTGTATAAAATGGCTTGGGATTTGTATACAATCTGTGAATACTTTTCAAAGTATTTTAAATTGTCCTAGATAGCTTAGAATATCTGATGCAATGCAAATTCTAAATAGATAGTTGATATTCTGTATTGCTTAGGGACTAACAACTTTAACAAATGCCTGTATATTTAAGTATAGATTCAGTTGGCATTTTTAAGAAAGTATTTCTCTTTCTTGTTTTAAATTTTGTATTAGCTGATGTTTGCAGTATATACTCATTACATTCCATGTGTGGAGTGTATATGTGCATTTTTCTCACCTCTGTTCATTCTTTTCCCCTCCCCACTTGCTGAGCTCTATCCATCTCTCAATTCTCTTCCCCTTTGAAAAGGATCTATCTCCCTACTTCCTACTATCTCAGTTTTATTTTGCTGCTTATTTATACTTTGTATTTCTCATGTAAAAAAAACCACATGATACTGAAGCACGAGGTTCTGAATTACTGCACTTAATGTTACAGTCTCCAAGTGCATCTGATTGCCTACAAATGCTTCGTCTATTGATGGATCCATGGATACAGAACTCATGGTAGCAGAGGGCAAATTATACAGTGACAGACCTGGCTGCTTCTAATGCCTTCTTCTAAAAGAAGCAAATGATATATTTTAAAGTGTTTCCAGTAAAAATACAGTTGTATTCATCATTTCTGGGGTCATTTCTTTTTTTCTTTTTTGTACCAGGGATTGAACTCAGGACCTTGTGCTTGACAGGCAGACACTTATGCCATTGAGCTACATCCTTGGCTGGGGTCATACTTAAAACTAGTAGAAGCACCAGTTTCTTTTCTGAAGAGTTTAAAAATAATTAAACTGGGGGAGCGCCAGCCTTCGGGCTGGATAGCTTTCTGCCTGCTGGCTCCTGGAGGGTGGGCCCCCAGCGCACGGGGAGCCATGCTTCCAGCGCACAGGGAGCTGTGGGCGGGGAGCGCCAGCCTTCGGGCTGGGTAGCTTTCTGCCTGCTGGCTCCCGGAGGGTGGGCCCCCAGCGCACGGGGAGCCTGGGGCGGGGAGCGCCGGTTTTTTTGGGTCTTTGGATCGGCGTCTCACTCCCAGCATTCCGGTTCCCTGGAAGGATGCTTCCGGCGCACAGGGAGCTGTGGGCGGGGAGCGCCAGCCTTCGGGCTGGATAGCTTTCTGCCTGCTGGCTCCTGGAGGGTGGGCCCCCAGCGCACGGGGAGCCATGGGGCGGGGAGCGCTATTGCGCGCCGGCCCTTAGGCTGGCCGCCGCCGCCCAATTGGAATCTATCATGACCCAGAGAAACAGTGACACAATTGGCCCATCATGCACCGACTGCAGTTGCCCACCCACGGATGTGTGTAAATCATTGAAACTTTGAACAACCCCTGGGAATATATGCCATACAATGAGCCACCCTTGCTCCTGCCATTGGGAACCAGAAAGGTCCAGAGCCAGCGGAGGAGCAGCTGCTGAACAAGGACTCAGAGAACATGAGAATGCAGACCAAGCCCACGGAGTCAGAGGTCCAGTGGACTGGGGTCACGAGAGCCGCTGGCAAGCTGTAAAACAGGAGGACTTTGCACAATACCTGCAGAGACTCATTGGAAGCCATTCTTCCCCTGACAGTACAGGCTGTGGTGAAGCTCTGGAGAAATCTGCAGCAGGATTCCTTTTGCCTATGCTGTCAGTTGGGGAGAGGACACTAACTGGTTGTGGGGTCCCAAAGCAATGGGAAGCTGGAGAGAAAAAGCTACAAAGAATGGCTTTCACCCCAGATAGCTCACTTGAGATGTTAGTAAGAATAGCCTCCTCAGTATTCTATAGCCATGATGAGGAGGAGGCCAAGGAGAGAAAACAAAGAGACTGAGAAAAAGCAGCTGCTTTTGCTGCACCACTAGGAGAAACAGATCCCAGGTCTGATTCCCGGGGCTCCAAGAAGAACTCGACAACTGCATTCATCTGCTACCACTGTTAAAAGCCAGGCCACCTCAAGAGGAACTGCCCTAAGAGGCCCCATGGGCCATGCCCTGGATGCAAAGGAGACCACTGGAGATTGGTCTGCCCTCTGAGGTGGAGGCCCCAGAGCTCAGACCCATGCTACCAGTTAGTCCAACAGGAATGAGAGGGCTTGGGGCATGGCTTGCCTTCTCCCTCTGGCCAGACCGTCATCTCCATCGAGGAGTCCTGGGTAATCATGACTATGGAGGAACAAGAAAACAGCCTGTCGCTAGTCACAGGTGCAAGTCTCTCGGTCCTTCTTTTCAATCCTGGCCTTCCTTCCAGCCATCATACCTCAGTGAAAGGAGTCACTGGTGAGGAGGTAATATGCTATTTTTGACAACCCTTAGGCTGTAACTACTTATTAGATCCTTCTTGCATATCTCTGTCTTCCTGAGAAACCACTTTGAAGATACCACCACATACTACAGCAGCCATTAATATTTTCCTACTAATCTATCCATAACTGTGTTAAGTTTGGAATGTTCCTATCCTGTTTCATAATGTATGTTTATTATTATGTGTTTCCTACAACAACCATTGAGAATAGTTAATGATTTTTCAATAGATCATTCATGTATAGCTCTATTTTTATTCTTTAGAAGCCACTTTGAAGATACCAAAGTATAGCATAACAACTCTTGATAATCTCCTACCTCTTTTGTCTCTAACTTACTATTATTTGTCTATTTGTTTTCCTGAGAAACTATTTTATAGATAATAATACGTAAAACGATAACCATTGATAATTTCCTACCATTTTGTCTGTAATTTGCTAAGTCCCCCCTATTATTATGTTATCCTTCTTTTATTCTTTAAAATAAAAAATTTTAAAAAAAAATTAAACTAACATGATATATAGAAGAAATATAATAATGGCAAGATTACAAATAATATTAGTAAGAAAGTAATTATTTGATGAGAAAGGTATTTAAATGGAAGTGTTTAAAGAATAGCTATGTACCAAGATGCACTTAAAGAAGGTTAAGTGTTTGAGACTCACACGTTCTAATTGAAACCAAGTAAATAGACCAGTTTTTCTTGGGGCAGAAATTTTTCTAGAAAGAATGGGGGTGCATCGTAGGTTTAGGGACATGGTTCAAGAGTCAGGTGCTGATCTAGGATGAGGCTCTGGGCTGGAATCTAGCATCACAAAAATATTATAAAAACTACACACATACATAAGTATATTACCTAGAGTAATAAGGAAAGTTAAAGATGAGAGAAATTTGCTGGGCATGGTGGTGCATGCCTATAATTGCAGCATTTTGAGAGAGTGAGGCAGAAGGATTGCACATTTGACCCTAGTTTGGGAAATTTATCAAAACTCTGCCTTATAAATAGGTAGATAAATAAATAAATAAATAAACAAACAAATAAATGCCTTGGGTGCTACTCACTTTGAAGAGTCTGGCTTCGGTCCTCAGTACTGAGAGACAAAAAGAAAAAGTAATGCTGTGTAGTATACATCTAAATAACTGAAAAAATAAAGTTTGCTTGAATACAAAAACTTTTGCTGACCCATGCCTGCAATTCCAATCCATTTGGAAGCCCAGACAGGAGTATCATATAGTCTGACTCAGCTTGGGGAGAAAGAGGTTTAACTAAGATCCTAGGTCACAATTTAAAAATTTCAGAAAGTCCTGGGTTCAACCCCCAGTATCCCAAAGAAAAGAAAAAAAAGATGGAATGAAGGAAGGAAAAAAAAAAACAAAAGAAAGAAAGGAAAGGAAGGAAGAAAGGAAGAAAGGAAGAAAGGAAGAAAGGAAGAAAGGAAGAAAGGAAGAAAGGAAGAAAGGAAGAAAGGAAGAAAGGAAGAAAGAAAGAAAGAAAGAAAGAAAGAAAGAAAGAAAGAAAGAAAGAAAAAAAGACAAAGGGAGAAAAACTTATTTGCATTCTAAGCCTAAATTAACAAATTCATTTTGGAGATTTGGCTACAGAATCTCAAAGAAAAAATTAGAAAAATTCATTCAGTAGTTGAGATTTTAACAGAGCTCTAGATTACAGCTAGAAAAATGAAAAATAAAATCAGTGTCCAACTGTAAATATATAAAATCAGAAAATGTGATTAACCAAGAAATTGTAATTCCTATCTCTAAATCTTTTTTTTTTTTTTCCCGGTCCCAGGACTCGAACTCACAACCTTGCGCTTACCGGGCAGGTGCTGTGCCACGGAGCTAAATCCCCAGCCCCTCTAAATCTTTATATCCATAACTTAACAGGCATACTCCTGAGCAAGTTATGTGGAGCTTTCAGCAAAAGAGGATGTATCCCAAGTTGTAAAGCAAATCATAACAGCTTTCAAAGTATGACAATCACATAGCTTTGGCTTTTAACACAAAAGCACATTGCTAGAAAACAAACCACGGTACGTGAAACTATTTAACACATTTTGAAATAGCTAACTCATCAAAGAAGAGAGTTGGGAAATATTTTCCCTGAAAAATCATGAAAAGGCAGTCTAGCATTTGTTTTCAATGGGTAATGATTAAGTGATACTGAGGAAACCATATCATTTTAAATACTATTTATTAGTCACAGGAAGCATGGCTTGGTCATGAAGTGCATACAGAAAAATAAGAGTATATGGTATAGAGCTGACCTTCAATAGTATGAGGGAGTGACATGGATTGGTACCAAGAGAATACGGCACAGTACTAGAACATTTGCTCTGCAAGACTTGTACCCTGGCTCCAAGCCCTAGCACCACCAGAAAAAGTCAGGAGACCTTTAGAAATATGATCTATGCACAAATCTAGGTTAGTCCCTGCTGCCGCTGTGAGCTTGTGTTACCTTCTTTCAATCAGAGTCTGGAACAGATAGGTTTGCTGTCCACAGATTCCAGACGGAGACAGACCATTACCAGACTCTGGTTTTACAGACTATTTAACAAAGACTTACCTTGATTTTGTTCTCCTTTGCTGCTCACAGGACCCTGTCACATGGCTTCCATACTCATCAAGAGAAGTAGATTCCCTGCAAAATAATCCTTAAGATTCTGTGATATGCTGTGTTGGTGTGGGGGTTATTGTGCAAGGTCAAACAATAGATCCTACAGGACACATATTCTATATGATTATTTATAATAGTCACCCAAAGAACGATATACAAAAGAGTGTAGGAAATCTGTCCACACACTTAAGACCAAGGAATCCAGCTGAGGGCCTGGATTCCATGGAAATGTCCTGCAGGAGTCCAGCTTAAGTCCTAGAGCTTATAAGAATGCCTCCCATGAGTCCAACTGGAGGCCCAGAGCCCATAACAATGTCTCACGCAGGCCTGTTTCATGGATCTGCACTGGGAAGGCCTAAAGGTCAGTGGTGGAATCTAGGAAGTCTGTGCCAGCAGGATGAAGGATGTGTCCTAGCAGGCTCAGCGATCCGCACTGGAGCTGGGAAGAGACTCTGAAAGGTACCACCGCCATCCTCAGCAACAGTGAGGTCCTGATCTCCGATGATCAGAATGGCCGAGTTCCCATCAGGGAAGCCAATGCAGCAAGCTTCTCCAGCAAACCGGCAGTGCACCATGTTCCCCTCCGGAGCCAGGAAGCTATGCTCAAAGTGAGGACCAGAGCTCCCCCAAGGTGAACCAAAGCCATTCTCTGCCAACAAGTTCCCAAGCTCCTCGCAGGAGGAAAACAGCCAAGTTCATCAGGAAAGCCAGCACGATGAGCTTCTCCAAAACAACCAACAGCTCCTTACAGCTTCCATCAGCTCCCAACAGCCTCTCTCCTTCTCCAGCTCCGCCTCTAATGCTGCTGGCAACAGTCCCCAGGTGGGCCTCCCACACCCAGCACCACGCTTACTCAGTTCAGCTGGGGGTTATAAAATGACCACCAGTTGTCAATCCACTACATAAACCAAGCCTGCACTTCATGTGATAGTTAGTGAGACTGTTCTTAGAGTCTAAGATTTGATCTGTTTTGCTGAATACTGCACAGGTCCACATTTCCTAACTTTCAATCCTAAGACTTCCAATAAAGACCTGACTTTCTTCAGTTGCTAGCTGTGGTGTGATGGACACAAACAATTGGAAGGAATAGTTTAACGTTAAGATGTTGGCCATTCTGGTTTTCCTAAGCTGCCTTCCCAAGCTTATGAGCAGGAAAATGAGAGGACATGGTGTAGACAGTTGATCACCATGATGCAAAAGATCGCAGAAATGTGAGCTGCTCATGGGCAGAAATCAACTCTTTGTGGGCCTGTAAGCCTAATCTTTTTTTTTTTTTTTTTTGGCTTTTCTCCGGTACCAGGAACCGAACTCACGACCTTACCCTTGCCAGGCAGGCACTTTTGCCGCTGAGCTAAATCCCCAGCCCCGCTGTAAGCCTAATCTTAACAACCTGAAAGATTTATCTTTCCGCTGCTTTTAATTTGTGGCTAGAGGGGATGGCTACCTTTTTGAATAAGAAGTTGCTGATTCTACTAGAAGGGGCTTTGTTTGCTGTTTTTTTTTTGTTTTTTTTTTTCCATTTCTTTCTGGTCCTGGGAATCTAACTCATGACCTTGCACTTGTCAGGGAGGCGCTGTGCGGCTGAGCTAAATCCCCAGCCCCTAGAAAGACCTTTGCAAGATTCCACAAGTACCTTCTACTATAAGGACACTAAACTGCATGGGAAGAAATTTGAGTAAGCTCAAAAGCTACCAAGTATTAGATTCATTCAAATGTGTCCACATGCTCTTCCAATTCCAGTATAATCGCTTTGCTAAGCCTTTACTTTGATGTTAAGGCTTCCATGTTTCACCACGGTACAAGTAAGACAAAAAAAGAAAGAATTTTGGAGGCTTGATTTTTAAAAATTTCTTTATATGTGCTAGATAGAAGTCCTTTACTCATAAGTGAAATAGATTCACATGTGTAAACATCATATTTTCTCTCTAGTGCAAGAAACTGAAAAAGTAAATTAAACTGGAAAGGTAGATATTGTGACAGGGAAAGAAACTGCTCAGAAGGAAAGAACTGGGATGAGGGAAAGGAGAAAAGAAAGAAGGAAGGGAAAAAGTAGATATATATAAACATGTAAGATAGCTAAGATAATTGTACTACTGATTTCTATTCGTTCATTGGACGGAACAGTTAGTGCTTATGTTGTCTGATCAATTATGCATGCCTGTACATGGTAACCTGAGCAACTACTTTGAAGATAATAATAACAGTAATATAACAGCTATTGGTGATCTCCATTATGTTCTTTTGAAATTCTGTGTCATTTTTATTGGTTTCTTTTATTCTCTTTAAAATAAAAAGACAGAGAGAAGGAGAAAGAGAAACAGACATAGTGAGCTGGTGACAGAAAGTGAAAGATGAAGAAATAGAGACAGAGGAGAGACAGAAGGAAGAGCTAGAGGGGAAGTAGGACAGGATGAAAGGGAGATTCCCATCAATAGTATATGAACATTTTTATTTCCAAAGGAGAAAAATTGTAAGAGAACATGGGGTATGCAATTATGTGTACATGTTTAGTAGGTACATACATGAGACACATATGTTCTGTATACATGCTTATAGTTTACAGTTTGTACATACTGTAATTTGCTTTTAGAGTTCTAGAATTGTCCCTCTAATTATTATTATTATTGTTATTATTTTATTATTACCAGGAATCAAATTCAGGGTCTCACGCTTGCCAGGCAGGTGCTCTGCCACTGAGTTATATCCAAAGCTCAATTCCATTACTTCAAAGAAAATAATATATTATAATGAAAATAGAATGATGCTGGCATGGATGCAAAATCTTAATAAGCAACGGAGTTCTCAGATTTTCCTGAGTGTGCTTGATTTTCTTTTCTTTCTTTTTTATTGTGACACAAGTAGGTATTACTAAAATAGATTTAAAAGCACTCTTTCAAGAAACAGAACAATATTGTTCCTCTTATGTGACAATATTTGGGAGTGGAGCAGCTAGCGGTTCAATGCTGAGCTGTACTTTCCTGTGTTGAGTATGGACAAGAACTGCAAAACTGTTAAATAGTTTGTGGTCTGTGTATTGTGCTTTACACAGCATACACTTAGGTAGAACTTTTCCATTTTGCTGACTTAAGATGTTAGCAACATCTCTTATTTATTTTTTTTTTATTGTTATGGTTTGTGTCTGGATGTTCCCCCAAAGCCTCATGCAGTCATGGGGTGGACTTACAGAGTTTATGATTGATCCATGGTCCAATGCTGGGATTACGGGTGTGGGTGCTACACCTACCTTGTGGTGGGTAGTTTGCATACAGTGTAAGGGAGGGAAAGAGGCTGCTTGCTGCTGCAGCTCCCCCTTTTTGCTCTTCTTGCTTTCGCTGTCTTCTGCCTCCCTGAACAGTTGCCCTCTGCCGTGTGCCACCCTGCCTTGGAGCCAGCTGGTTATAGACTAAAACCTCCACAAACTGAGCTAAATAAATCTTTCCTTCCTTAATTCTTGGCATCAGGTATTTTGTGTCAGCAAGGAGATAAAAGTAACCAAGATATTTATTTATTTATTTATTTATATACTGAAACAACGTTTCACTATGTAGCACAGGCTGGCCTTCAACTCACTTATGTAGTTCAAGATGGCCTCGAACTCACGGTGATCCTCCTGCCTCAGCCTCATGAGTGCTAGGATGATAGGTGTGCACCACCATGCCCTGCTCATACATATATTTTAATAGGCGAAGGATTTATACTATCTGAAGAGAAACCAGAGTATTTATACACATATTTTACATGTTCATTTTTCCTCACATGGTAAATCTACATGTTGATTCTTCTGTGAATTAAATACAGTTTGCAGAGAGATCCATTGCATTTTTCATTCAGATAACCTTTTATTTTCAAGATCATTTTCTTTATTAGTGCATTTGTAGTACATGATGGTCATGATTCTCTTGTGCAGTTGGGGTATGTACATGACATATCTTAATTCCTTTTTCGTTCTCTGATCCCCTCCTCCTTTGAGAAAGATCTATCTCCTTCTTCTTATCTCTCTTATTGTGCTCTTTATTTATATTTAGAGCTTCTCATGTAAGAGAAACCATGTGATGTATAAGCTTTTGTCTCTGCTTTAAACTTTTGCATTTTCTGTTCAAGCATATGACTAAATATTGTGATAATTGGCAATTAATATTACAGTATTTTAGCAATTTCAGCCACTTTAGAACAGCATTCAACTAAAGAATGCCTTAGAACAGATGTCTTGGTATATAAAACCACCTGCAGTAGAAACAGAAAAAGAAATAATTCAAGATACCTTTGCTGGGAAATACAGTAAAGCCACATTCAGTAAAAGCAAACCAGCGAGCTTGATCAACCTAACGCATCTCCTTTTCATATTTGCTTCAAAGGACAGTAAGTTATTAGATTGTCTTTTCTCCTTTTTGCCTGTATTATGCAGTTTTATGATTATTCTTGCTGTTGCTGTAAATTACCCCCTGCTATTAATATAAGATAGAAAATTTTCTCATGTGGGTTTCTAGGATATGATTTTCCTTGGTGAAAATGCTCTAAATTGAGAAATAATTGCACAGTGCAATTCTTCTTAGATCGATACTGAAATATAAAGTAAATGCATATCATTTTCACAGCACACATATAAATATGAATACTTCCAAAAGAATATGACATAATTTCATTCTTTTAATTTTGTAAAGACAGATGAAGATATCGTTTTAGAGTAAGTCATACCTTAAGTGGGAGTCTAATCATTTTTTAACGACAACTCTAAAATTTTCAAATGGCTTTATTACATTTTGGAGCAATAAAAGCACAGAATATTTCATTATGTGCAGACAACCGCTTTAGTATATTTTCCCAGATGCTGATATTACTTTCTTGTGTGTTGGTTTTATTAAACATTTCTGTGGCATCTAATCTTTATTGCAATTTATGATTTCATATAAGCGCTATCTGTAGAATGATGTTTAAGCGTGAGCTAGGAAGGAAAAGATGCCATGGCAGATCACCTCAAACCATGAGCAATTCTAAGTGGGATCGCCATGATGCGTTACACTTACATTGATCTTAAACAGAAGAAAAAAGAGTAATCCATAACCTTGACCCTCGATGATTAGATAAGCAATCTGTGTAATCAATATATAGTGATCACTCCCATTGAAATCTTTAACTGAGCTAGCATCAATACACATTATGAAATAGCAAAGTATTCATTATCAAACAATAATACATAACACATTTGGCTGGTTCCTGAGTCCTGTATACCCTAACCAATCCATCAGATTTTTATCTATTTTTCAAATGAACCCTGTGACCCCTATATCATAAACCCATGTGGTGTACCAAGAAACTGAGAATTTGAGCATTAAAAATCATTTTCTTAATAAAAACAAATACATAAAACAGCATAGAGAGCAATGAAAATGATACAGAATTTCAAAACATGGTGATAGGTTATTAAGCATGGTTGTTATACTACACAATGTCATCTTCAAAATAGTTGCACATATAACCAGATAGAGACATGCAAGAGTGATCAAACAATTACACATTAACTGTTCCTTTCAATAAACCAGCAGATATTAGTAGTACAATAATCGTAGCTATCCTGTGTATATAATACACCAATTTTTCCCTCTTCCTTCTTTTTCCTCTCCCCTCCTTCATATCAGTTGTTCCTTCCTATTTGAGCAGTTTCTTTTCCCTTTCACAATATCTGTTGTACCTTTCAGATTTTATTTACACTTTCAGGTTCTTATCGTAGGGAGGAAATACAATGTTTACACATGTGAATCTGATTTATTTCATTAAAGAGTATGGTCTCTAGTTGCATCCGTTATATACCATTATAGGTATAAAAGCCTCTAGTTTATCTTTATAGCTGAGTAATACTCCATTGTTTTTTTTACATGCAACACAAAATTAATATGTATACATAAGGAGAGCTGGAATAAGTGTACTGCTGATGTCTGTGGTTTATGGAGAGGAACAGTCACTGCTTAAAATTTTCTTTTTTCTTAACCAATTTTGCACGCTTGAATCTGGTAATCAGAATGACTGCTCTGAAAACAGTATGCAGTATAAGATCCACTGTTGAACCCTTACCATCTTGTGTGGTGAAGCTCTGCATCATTTCCAATGTTTCACTTATTTTTATTTATTTACTTATTTATTTTTACTTGTTACTGTCTTTGATGATTTGAACAATCTTACATTTTTATGTCTGGTGGACTGAGCAACTTGGTTGAAGATAATAGTATGCAATGTAGCAACTATTGTAAATTTCTATCATTTTGTTTTTGTTTTTTCTGAGTTTTTGTTATTTTTGAATTATTTTGACTTTGTCTTCATTGTTCTTTTGTAGTTTTTAAATTTTTGTGGTTTTTAAATTTTTAAAATAAAAAAATAAAAATTATCTTCTTCAATATATTAGTTTCAGGTGGTTATTGGTGATGAAACCAAGTAATAACTCTTCCAGTCTTAGCATAAACCTTGGTGCTTGATAATTAACAATTTCCTGTCAATTCTACTAATTCGTTTTTACCCTTTTCTTTTTTTGTATATTACTGTGTATTGAACCCGAGCCTCTTGCATGCTAGGCAAGTGCTCTAACACTGAATTTCACGCCCGTCCTTTGACTTGCTATTCATATATAGATTTATACATGGGAAGAGAGGAGCCCCACTGAATGGAAAGTTTACTCTTTGAAATGAGCCTGGACTTAAAGCTTTTCTTAAAATGTTAAAACAGCAACAAATTTCATTCAACCTTATAAAACACTGTTTCTAGTCTTTATGCAACAAGGATGGAAAAATAATTTAACTGAATAATCAAATATATAGTTGGACGTGGTGACACATGCCTGTCATCCCAGCACTTGGGAGGCTGAGGCAGGAAGAAGGTCCCGACAAGAATGTGCCCACAGATTAATAGAAAAAGTAAGAGAGACACGAAAAACAAGAGAGGCAAAAGTTTGGGATCAGGGGACTCACAGCCTCTCGGACTGCAGCCCTCATTACCCGACTCAGTCACCTTTTACTGAGTGAGAACGAAGGGTGTCGCTAGTACAAACGGGCGGATACCAAATGTTTTTTAGTAATTAAAGCGTTATCCCTCTCCAGTTCTGCCTCTTATGCTGCTGGCAACAATTCCCAGGTGGGCCTCCCACACCCAGCACCACGCTTACTCAGTTCATCTTAGGGTTATAAACTGACCATCAGTTATCAATCCGCTACAATCACAGTCCTTACTTCCCATTACTTTTTACACTGCATGGCAAGATGAAAAACTAGGGATCTCCTGCCATTCAAATACACTCTCATCTTCAGGTGAAAGGTTGCAGTTCACTTTTGCAACAATAAATAAATCACTGGGTGTCCTCAGTGCTTTCTAATCAAAGAATGTCCTTCTCCACAGGGTGCTATACTCACCAGCGGATTCATGCATTGATAAGGTTGCAGATGAATGCGCTGATAGCGGGTGCAGCCTGGCTTGCAGCAGTACGTACAATAGCCTCACCATCTAAGCCAGCAGTGGTGGTCCCTTTCTATATTTCCAGCCCTGTGGGAGGCTGAGGCAGGAGGATTTCAAATTAAAACCCAGCCTGGGCAACTTAGTGAGCCCCCGTCTCAAATTAATTAATTAATTAATTAATAAGCAAATAAATAAATAATATCAAAAAAAGGATTTGGTTTAAAGCTCAGTGCAAAGACTTTGGCTTCTGTCCCTAGCAGCACAACACACACACACACACACACACACACACACACACACATCTCTGTGTACATGGCATTAAAAAGCTAATTTTATTAAGATTAGTTTCGGTGCTCGATTTGGAAACTAGTATTTTTGGCATGCAGCGTACACACTATACCATGAAGCTGTACTCCCAGCCTTTCGCTAAGATTCTTTAAGTTTCCTGACATGAAAAGCTGTAGCATAATGAGTTCCTGCCTGTGGCCCTCCTGCATTTATTCCGTGAAGAAGGTCTCTCTGTTACCTTTCCCTCCTCATTGTCATTTTGCAAAGTCCCCAAAGCCATGCTCCACGGGCAGCCAGAAGCATCTTAATCAGCATTTCTGTCTCACGCTGCAGACACCGTGAAGCCTTGTAATGAAAATGTGCAGTCCCTGCCCTTTCACGGAGAACGCAATAAAGGATGTCGAGAATTTACCCTTTGCCCCTGCAGGAGGCCGGCGACCGGCTAGCTCTGCGTTTTTCTGTAGATGTTTTTAACATCCTTGGCCTCTGTTGAACAACAACATTTATCATGTTCAGTATGCACCACTTCAAGGGCTGCTTTTTTTGGTTAAAAAAAGAGAAAAAATAACACAGCTTACTCCTGTGTGAGAGAGTCACAACTGAGCTATTCTAAAGGGGATGATTATTAAACTATGTTCCCAATCATCTCATTATGAACTAGGCAAAGACAAAGCTCTCCCTGAATAAGTTTTATTTTTGTGTTTCATTGTCATGCCAGGATATAACAGATGTGATCCAATAACACAGTAGCTGTTTAAATTAAAAATGTATTACGGTAAAAGACACCTGGCCACTAATCCTCTCAAAATCCTCCACCAGCTTTGCACACACTCATCCCATTGGCCTGGCTGCTTTCTGCAGCAGCTCTGGAGTCCTCTTTCCTCAGGGTCTTTAACTGTGCTGTCCTGGCTGCCTCGACATCCTGAATGAACTCAAATCATTGATCTTCCCTGGTCACTTTGACCTTGGGGAGGAGCCAGAAGTCCCAGGGTGCCAGCTTCAGTAAGGCGAAAGAGGACACAGCGTCCTGTGTTTACAAGCTGCTTTCTCTTTGGATGGCACTTGGCCACAACATGCCCCATAGCCCTGACCACAGCTTAAAAAGATACTCTGGAAAAAGGACTCCAGAGCTGCTGCAGAAAGTGAAATGAACAATGAGATAAATATGTTTTAAGCAAGGAGAGATATTCTGAGGTGCTTTAAGGACAATGTGTTTTTATCTGAAATACATTATAAATATTTAAACATCACCTCCTGCATTTGTGTTAATTTTTAAGTGGTCTACTCAGCCAATAAAGTGAAGAGAAAAAAATGCCCCCATTCTACTGTAACATATTACAGCTCTCCGGTCACCAGATGGCACCTAAGATCTATCCACATCCTCAAACACAGAGTACCTAGCGGATTTTCTGTTTTCTCCCACAGATAATGAATTTCAGGAAACATCTGTGCAAAGAATGAACCGGCTTATTGAGTTTAAAAGGATGCATGCAGTGGAGTTGAATGAATAAAGGTAACATGGTATGTATACAGCATGGAGTACTACTCTGCCATAAAGAAGGATGAACAAGTCAGGTGTATGAACGTGTTTGCACTTTGAGACCATAATGCTAAGTGAAATTAATTAGACACATAGGCTTCAATACTGCATGGATTCTCTTACTTGAGAAGTCCAAAGTATATATAAAGAGCCAAAAAAGGGACAGATAGTAGGTAGTAGGGAGATAGGTCTTTCTCAAATGGGGAACAAGAAATAGCTGGAAGGAGTGGGGCAACAGGGTAAGAAAAAGGGGAAAAACAGGAATTAAGGTGTCGTATGTGTACATACCAACTCCACACAAGGAATACAGATATTGTGTTCTGTAAAGATGCACTAATTCACAAAAAAGTCCATACTCAGATAAAGTAAGAGAATTAACTCTCAAGAGAGACGTACAACATGGTAGGAGATAGATATACTTATGTGATTTGGGGTTATCCTAAGGATGACACACCTGTAATTCCAGAACTCTTGGAGGCTGAGGGAGGACCACACATTTGAGCCCAGTCTGGGCAGTCAAGTAATTAGCAACATTCTGTGTCTTAAAAAGGGTGAATAAAGGAAATAAAAAAGTGTTGGGGATGTATGTAGCTCAGAGTGAAAATTCCAGATTCAGTCTGTAGTACCACAAATAAACAAAGTAAAGATTAAAAAACAAACAAGATAGATGATCTGCTATTGTGTCCCTGGCTACATTAGTTTACCTGTTTGTGGGCGCAGTTAGAATGCAAACTGTTTGCACGTGTTGGGAGTCAGGACATATGGCCTTCAGGATACAGTGCCATTTCCTCCAGAGAATAAGTCTGGAATGTGCAAATGTGCAGAATCAGAGGGAAAAAAAGCTGCACACTTGAGTTGCAGTTGAAAATATGAGCCCAATTGGCAGGCTTATTTTATTTTTGAGGTGTTTCTACTTTTATGGTGTGAGTTTTTGGCAAGAGGGAAAAATTAAGCATTGTAACCTTGGGTGACTGTGTCTATAGCTTTTCCTAAAATTATTTATCTTTTTATAAATTTTCTTTTTCTTTCCTTTTTATGAGATTGAGTCTTGATATATAGTTCAGGCTGGCCTCAGACTCTCAGCAGTCCTCCTGCCTCAGCCTTCTGTATGAGTGCTGGAATTGTAAACCCTGTGAGAAAAATACAATTTTAAAATAAAAATTTTCCTGTCTACCTGTCTTTATTTTTTCTCTTCCACCTCATTATCTTCCATATGAGACTCTTCAGCAGTTGCTAACGTGCTGGTGTATCAGGTTAATAATATCCCTTAGTTATTCTGGGCTGATCAGGTTGACAATCTCCCTAGGGAGTGTACAGCAAAGGTTAAATAAAAAAGAGACAAATGGAATGATTTCAGGGCTCCGGGAGGATCAAAATCCTCTCACAGAATTTGAGATTCTCTTGAGCTAAGACAATGACTTTCTTTGGGTGGCCCATATTTATTTGGTTATCAGAAGAAGGGAGGAGAGTACTCAAGAAGGGTGGAATCTCTCAAGGACTTCTCCAAGTAAGGTATTAAATTAATCTTTAATAAGGATTATGTTAATTACCCAGGAATGAGATGCCTGAGGCTATATACTTTATCTAGTTTTGATCTGATTGAAGTGTCCTTGGTTGTGATCTTGTCTTATCCTTTGAGGCTTTCTGGTTTCATCAACTATTACAGGTTTTAGTAGGTGTTAGGGACTCACAGAAGTTCACTTACTATGAGTCTATTGCCTACTTCCAGATAAGTGACCAAGGCTTTGGACAGATTCACAAGTAAACTTAAAAAGCTCATTGGTTAATTTCACTCCTGCCTAGGGGCTGCTTTGTAGTGGTTGCCCTCACTGGTGGATGTTTCTAGATATTTTTCTGGAGAGAAGTTCTGGTCTTGTCACAGGAAAAGGAGACCCTCGGATGATGAGAGAAGGTTGACCTGCCTGAGCACTGCAGTTTCACCTAGCTCTTTTCAGGAAAGATACTTCTTCACCCTTAAGTCTCGGGAATTTGCAGTGGTATTTACCAGGATCTCTGGTCTGGGATGACAATGCATATTTCCACAAAGTCCATGTCTGGAATTAGATTAGCAGTCTTGTACCATGTCTGTGGCAGCAGTACCATAGCTTGCATCATTTTTCCACACCCCAGTTATCTCGGGACTGGGCACAAACACTATAATCTGTACGCTGTAAATCGCACAGTCATTTCCCACAAAACAGCCTCCTGCTAACCATCACAGTTGCATACATGTTACAGAATTCTACACATATTTATATTCCTTGGCCGTCTGAATGCTGATCTGTTAAATTTTTTCAAATGAGACTCACATTTTGTCAGATATCCGATTTCATAATACCATAATACATAGTAATTCACAACTTTAAAAATACCCTTAGAATAACAACAACCATTTGAAATCTTTCTCCATTTCTAACTGTGGATTTTTCATTTTCATTTTCAGAAATTATTTATATGTTGGTTACTAATAGACAGTTAAATAAAAGGCATCAACAGCAAAACATTTAGGAGGTGTGACTTTCTTATTTTAAATTTTCTGCCTCCCTGTCATTTTTTTTCTTTGCAGTTCTACATGTTGAGATAATTCAGTGTCATAATGAGGCAAGACTGCTCAAGGTCTGGCAGTAGAGGGGGTTAAAAACTGGCTTTTCGAGCCCCTTTTAGGTTGTTTATGTCCACTGCAAATTAAATTGACATACCATACCTGAGCAAGAGGAAAAAGATAACACATTTACTATATGCTTGGGGGCATCAGCAAAAAAAAAAAAATGGAGACCCCAAGCTCTACAGGTTTTAGGAACTTATATATCCTCTTCATAGAGCAAAAGAAATGCCGGACATTCTGAGAGAGCAAATGAACTTGAGGAAGGATGCACGAACCCTCAGCAGAAGAGACGATTGCCTCTTTTCTGTGTCAGCCCCTTCCGGTGCCGAATAAGTCTTCTCTTGCTCTTTGGATGCCCGGGGAAAAATTCTTGACCTCATTCTTCCTTTTTGGAGAATCTGTCTTTTTTTTTTTTTTTTT
>NW_004955499.1:3484209-3512381 GCF_000276665.1 Chinchilla lanigera | reverse complement strand
GCTTGCCAGGCAGGCACTTTGCCGCTGAGCTAAATCCCCAGCCCCTTGGAGAATCTGTCTTTAGGCATACCAGCAATCAAAAGTACTTTGGTTTTTCAGTTGTCTTTTCATGCTTCCAAGGATGGACAGTTATCTTAGAGCAATCCTCTTCCTGACAGAAGCAGTTGACTAATGTAGATTTTTCATACACACATGGATGTCTGTTGTGAAATAACAGCTTTTCAGAGAGATGTTGTTTTCCATCCTGTCTCAAAATAACCACCTTAAAATAAGTCCCTGGAAGCACATTTTGTCGTGGTATATTTTGTTCTCCTGCAGTCATACTTTGGGGTGGTGTGTTCTGAGACCGGACACACGTATGCACCATCTGTGTGCCCCTGTGCTTCAGTGTCACAAGCAAGCACCTCTCAGAGGACCAAGATATTTTCAAGGGCAAATACCCATAGTCACCTATTTGTGTCAATCCTCTTTGCAAAACAAATATTGAAGGGTGAACTGAAGCTCTCTGAAGAAGACCTTGTGGCGTGCCAGACCTCTCCTAATGAGAGGGTTATGATCCTGGAGATAATGAATGTTGTAGGTCAAAAACTAAAATTGCCTTGAGCTATCTTAATCCCCTAGACAGCTATTTTTTTCACGATTAATTTATTTGTGTAATTTTTTTCAGATGTACTGAGGATTGAACCCAGGACCTTCACATAGACCTTCTTATTTATTTATTAATTTCCTTATTTATTTATTTATATATTTATTTGTTTGTTTTCCTGCGCTGAGCTTGAATTTGGAATCTTCCTTCCTAGGCCTCCCAGAAGGCTGGTATTAGATGCCTGTACCTCTGTGTCCAGCTAAACTCTTAACTTTGCCTTTTGACCTAACATTTTTCTAAGCAATGCATAAGGTTCTCAGATCTCTCTAAGCTCAAAAGTCTTCTGAATTACCCTCACACTCATGCTCAAATGTTAGGACATCCGAAAATTTGAAAATTCTTCCCTGTTCTGATATATACTGCCTCTACCCAGTTGGTAGAGCTTGGTAGAGCTTCATCAAATGTCATTGGTAAATTAAGTGATTCATGACTTTCTTTATCCAGTGACTGCAAAAATCCACACAGTAGAATATGTCTCATTTAGGCTATTCAGATCTGGCATCTTGCCAGAACACTTCTTGCCATGGACACTTGTATCTACCTCAGAATAAACTACATTCTTATTTTCTTTAAAGAGTCATAATTTTTTGTTTAGTTTAGTCAAGCTTTGTCTTGTTTTGAGAAAGTTTCACATTATGTAGATCTGGCTGACCTTCAGCTCAGTATGCAGCCCAGGCTACCTGCTAAGTGGTGGCAAACCCTCCTGACTCAGCCTCTCGAGTGCAAGGATGACTGTTGTGTGTCACAGCTCCAGGCTTAGAGGAATCATGATTCAACCTGGACTGAACATTGAATAAAAAATTTAAAAAGAGAGACCTAAAATTCACAATATGTGCCAAGCACGGTGGTATATGCCTGTGATCCCTGCACTTGGAGCTTGAGGCAGGAGGGTCACTGTGTGTTTGAGGCTAGCCTAGGCTACAAAATGAGTTCAAGGCCAACCTGAACTGCATAGTAAAACTCTGTCCCAAAAACCAAAAATAAATAAATAAATAAATAAATAAATAAAATTCAAAGCATGCCTCCTTAGCTTCTGCACACCAAAATGTTGTCATAATTCTATTGATCTGAAATATCAAAAATGTTCAGGCCAATGCACTGTTTAGCCTGTGTATTTTGATATGTGTGTGTGTGTCTGTGTGTGTGTGTGTGTGTGTGCTGATGAAAATAGGTTTCACCTTAGAATTTTCCCATCAACTTCCCAGGATTACCCTCATTTTAAGTCTCAATAAAAGTCTTTGTGTTCTGAAATAAAAGTTGCAGATAACCACGGCTTATGATATTTTTTTCATGTGCCTTTGACAAAATAAACCAAATTATTGGAAGTTGTTCTATAATATATAGCTGAGATTAAATGTTGAAAAAAAAAAAACAAATTCAGCTTCAGGAAAGAAAAATAAAAAAAACAAATTCAGCAAGGAAGGTTTATCAATGGACTTCTTGGCAATGACATAGCAAAAACTGCATGAAACATAATATCATCAATGTTTAAGAATAAATTCCTTTAATAGGTCTGTGCAAATAAAATAATAATACCAAAGGAATATCCTTGGCAACCAATGGAGAATGACAGTTCAAAGTACATTTCCTACTTCCTTCTTTCTTTCCTCTGTATTCACAGAAGAAGCTACAGGAATAAATCAATCTTCTCGAATTCCCAGAGCCAGGACACCTAGCTCTGTATGAAGAAGTATAGTCATAGGAACGAATAGTAATGTTCTATCCTTTCTTATGGAAATCCACAGTTTCTGTATAGGACCAGGCTGCTCAGGTGTGTATGTGTGTGTGTGTGTACGTGTGTATGTTTGCATACATTTGTGTATTTACATAGTTTGATGAGAAAGACATGCATATAGATAATGAATAGATGAATGCACAAAATAGATCAATCATAGATAGAAAAGATAAATAATGGCTATAAAATTAGGTGACAGATGACAGCTAGATAAGATAGATGATAGATAAATTAGTGCATAATTATAGTGCATAACCTATATAGTCCTTGTGGGAGATAGTACATGAACATAATTTATCTTCCTTCCTCGTGTGTGTGTGTGTGTGTGTGTGTGTGAGTGTGTGTTTCTTAATCAGGGTCTTACTTTGTAGTTCTCATGGCAATCATCCTGCCTCAGCCTCCCGAGTGCTGAGATTACAGGAAAACCCTACCAACCCCGGCCTTGTACTTTTTTTCTTTCATCTCCTATCCCTTTCCTCTTTACCCTCTGCACCCACCTCTTGATTCCCTTCATTTCTTTTTGTCCATGTTTGCAGTGCATAACGATTACATTCCTTGTGTGGAGTTTTTATATGTACACAACATGTCTCAATATCTCTTGATGGATAGAATTGAGATGATTGGATAGATGAAGAAATAGGTGAACTATCAAAAATACACAAGTGATTAAAATAAAGTTAGAGAAATAAAGGATAGAAGGTAGATGAGAGAGAGAGATACTTGGAGGGAGAGAGAGAGGAAGAGAGAGAGAGAGAGAAAGAGAGAGGGAGAGAAAGAGAGAGAGAGAGAGAAAGAGAAAGAGAGAGAGAGAAAGAGAAAGAGAGAGAGAGAGAGAGAAATCCTCCAATTACAAGTAAGTTCCATTTCCATTCCAGGAAAATTGTTTGTGAGTAGGATTTGTTCATAAGCTGACAAGGTGAGTCTTATTTAGAACACCTGTAAAAATTTCCAACTCAAATATTTGTAAGTTAAAGATTTAGTGCACAACATAAACATATAGAAAATGAGACTAGAGAGAGGGGTATGTGTAAGTAGATATGATTAGATTTGATACATGTACATGGTTGTTCTTCTGTCTTCTATTTCTATGCTGAAAGAAACTGTCAATGAGCCTTTGGTTGACCAGTATTGCATGTCTATATCTGTTTTCATGAGAAGCCACTTTGAAGATATCAATATGTAATACAACCACCATTGTTAATTTCCTACCACTTTGTTTGTAACTCTGTATTGTCTGTATTGTGCTTGTGATATGTTGTAAAATGTTGTATGTCTGTTAATGCTTCCCTCCTTTTATCTTTAAAATAAAAAAAATAAAAAAAAAGATTTGATACATGTGCAGATGGATGATGAATGGAGGATGAAAAAGATATTTAAATTATTGATGGAAAAATAGGTAATTGTAGATAACTGAGATGAATGGATGGATGAATGGAAGAAGGAATACACTGATATGTATACAAATGACAGAAATGAAAGTTATATTGCAGATAGTAAATAGGATGCAGAGATATATAGATAGGTAAATAGATAGATAGATAGACAGATAGATAGATGATAGAAACATAGGTAGAGATAGATAGACAGATGATAGATAGATGGATAGATAGATAGATAGGTAGATAGATAGATAGATAGATAGATAGATAGATAGATAGATAGGATATAGATATATAGAAGACAGAAAAAGATATAGGAAGTGCAATGGGAGATATGACAGACAGATGAAGTAGTAGATATATCTTGGTTACTTTGCTCTCATTACTGAGACAAACTACCTGACACCAAGAATTAAACAAGAAAAGGTTTATTTAGCTCACGGTTTGTGGAGGTTTCAGTCGATCCTTGGCTGGGTCCAAGGCCGAGTGGCACATGGCAGGGGCAACAGTTCATGGCAGCAGAAAACAGCAAAAGCAGCAAGAGCAAAAAGGGAGGAGCAGCTGGGGGAACAAGCCTTTTTCCCTTCCTCCTACTGAATGCACTCTTCCTGCCCCAGGGTGGGTGTAGCACTAACACCCATAATCCCAGCATTGGACCATGGATTAATCAGAAACTCTAAAAGCCCACCCCATAACTCCATGAGGTTTTCTGGGAACATCTAGACATGAGTCACAACAAGATGATATCTGGGTGGATAGATAGACAGATAAATTTGCATCCATCCTGAGTTCAGCAAAATTATACATTGTATACAGCAGAAGATAGTTAACTGCCAATATTTTAGTAAATCAACACCAGATCTATAAATATAAAGAAGCTGTTTTCCATTACCTTTTTCATCAGGTCTAGCCAACTTTCTCATTGTGGGAACATGTCACCCATGAACTAAAGGAGAGCTTTAACCTGGCTTACAGTTTCAGTGGATGAACTCCATGGTTGGATGGCTCACAGACAGGAACATCCAAGTGGAAGAATGTGATGGAGAGAAATTCTCCAACGTATTACAGCCTGAATGCAAAGAATGAAGACTAGAGCTGGGTTCAAGAGTACAGCCTTCCAGGTCACGCTGCAGTGACCACCTCCAACCAGGCCCCACCTCCTACAGCACATTCAGCCAGGAGCTCATCCATGATGGATCCATTGAGGAGCACAGCACCCTATGCTCCACATACATTTTAAGTGCTACAGCTATGAACATATGAAACTTTTGAGGGGGATTTTTGATCTGAACTATTACTATGTTCGTATATATCTATGCATCTCATGCTTGTCACATATCATAAGTACAACCAAATATTTAATTGCTGTTACAGTCTCCACACATGAAAAATAATTTTAGTAAGCTATGGTCACCTTTATGTTGCAACCTTTACACGGAGGATAAATTATATATACTCAGTGTTTTCATTTAGTAATAGTTTTTAAAATCTACTGTTCTCTACCTTTCAATCCTTTTTTCAGGATTTCTATTTTTAATTTTTAATGGAATTCCAGGCTTTACTCAAGGCAAATTGAAGGCTGCAAAAATTAATGTGAAAAGTTAGAATTCATGGCTGACACACATGGATGCATTCAAAACGAGGACAAAAAAAAGAAGCAACAATATATCAGGAAAATAGAAGGAGATTCAAACAGCAGAATGCTTCTCAGGATTTATCCAGTAGCTCTTTAATCTACATAAAGCAGTTCCAGAAAGTAATGTAGGAGGCATGGCCAAAAATTACACTGAATGTGTCAGTAGAAAATGTCACAATGAAAGACCCATTGGCATTAATCTTGCTGAAAATCCCCCTCACTTTGAACACACTTAAACCGTCATTCTTGCAACTTTCTGCAGCAGTTCTGGACGTCCTTGCATATGAATGCTTTGATGGTGCTGTTAAAGATATTTAGATGAAGTACTGCGGTCCTTTTGAGGATGTTTAGACTTTGAGAAAGAGCCAGAACTAGCATGGTGACAGATTTGGTGAATAATGTGGAGGAGGACACAGCATCGGGTTTTTATGAGGATGTTTGTACGTTGGGTGCACTCGGAAGCAGTATTCATCATATATTTGGCCATACCTCACAAAAACACTCAAAAAGAGGACTTTCAAAATGGCTGTGGAAAGTGGCAAAGTTGAACTGAGTTTCATGTCACCCCAGTAAGAATGGCTAGCATTAAGAAATCAACCAGTAACAAATGCTAGCAAGGCTGTGGAGAAATGGGAACTCTTCTCCACTGCTCGTGGGAATGCAGACTGGTGAAACCACTGTGGAAATCAGTTTGGAGATTCCTCAGAAAACTAGGTCTAGAGGTCCCATTCAACCCAGCTATCCCCCTGCTGGGCATTTTCCCAGAAGATCTAAAAACATCATATCACAGCGATATATGTGCACCTATGTTCATAGCAGCACAATTTATAATAGCTAAATTGTAGAAGCAACCCAAACGTCCATCCACTGGGGAATGGATAAAAAAGTTGTGGCACTTTTATAGAATGGAGTATTACTCAGCTATAAAGAAAGGTAAACTCGAAGCTTTTATAGGTAAATGGTCACAACTAGAGACCATACTCCTAAGTGAAATAAATCAGACCTGCGTGTGTAAGCAACATATTGTCTCACTAGTTCAAGAAGGCTCTTTCTTAAAAAATAAAAAAGGAAAGTGTCAAGGTTGACTAAGTGCATTCCAAGTGAGTGGAGTTAATGGCAATATGATTTTTCCTATCACAAATGTTGTTCAATATCCAGCATAATTTTTGAACATACTTTGTGAGTTTTACATTGGTTCTAATGCTAATGGGATTGTTCTAGGAGGGTATCAAGCTGAAGGTACTTGAATGCCTAATTCAAGAACATTTGATGATTTATGGGGAAATAATTTATTTCAGAGCAATGTCATACCACAGAAAATACATAAAATTACCCACAGGTGCATGAAAATTTGAATTGCATGCAAAGTAATAGACATTAAGATCAATTAGCACTTATGTCAGGAATGTACAATAGTTTACTTCATGCTGGACTATTTTAAAATAAAATTCATCCTCATAACTCTAAAAACAATTATATCATTAAATGCTCTTCAAGGTAAATGTTAAAATAGCTAAAAAGTCATGATAAATTTGAGTTCCCAAAATTTTCAGAAAACTGGGAGTCAAAACTGTTTCATAAATTAGAAAAGGGCTCTAACACAAGCAATAGAAAAATATGACTATCTGAATTTTTAAAGTAGAATAATTCACCAGTCTCTTTTGTGAATAGAGTTCACCTGTGATTATGAGAACAGAAATAACAATAATTTATGAGCTGAAAGGGAGGAAACCCCTCATGCTATATCAATGATGTGATAATACACAGAGGAGCAAATACACACAAATGCGCAGGTAGTGGCTCAAATCAATATGAAGGTTTATCAGGACCATTAAAGACAGTAGCAACTTTTAAATGCCAATTTTCTTTCTTTGAACAGCGATAACCACTCCAGAAATGTAGATCACTATACATTTTATAAAAGAAAAACAACAAAGATAATTTGCTTGGCAGAAAATGCAGACAACTTCATAAAAGAAGACGTCAATTCTCTCCTGATTAAATTATTGATTCAATAAAGCTGAAATAAAAAAGCAAGAGTTGTCTTCCAATGCAGGGGAAATCTCTTAGGCAATGCCCACCTGCACCACCTGAATTGATTAAAGATATTTGGCTATGTGTCAGAACTCCAGACTCTGGTGTTGATGGAAATATCCTGCCCCAGCTGAAAGGTGGGGAGGGGCGTGTGTCAGACAGAAATGTCTCTCCCTGTCCCACTGTTACTATTCAGCCTTACTAATCTGGACAGTTGTAGACTTCTTTGTACAAAAGGACCACTTTTTGAAGCCAGTCTGGTGACTTTAAAGAGTCTTCATTTTCTCTGAGTAGTGAATTCAAAATTTGACAAAACAGTGTTCTGGGTTTGGGTTAGAAAGTTAGCTGTTTCCCTCTCCCATACAATATATTTTATTTTTAACTTTTGTTGACTTTTTATTAGCCCATGTTTGCAGTACATAGTGATTACATTTATCATGGGGAGTTGGGAAAGGTGCACATTACATCTTCATTATTTTTCCTCTCTCTCTCCCATCTAGTTGAAGTTCTTTTTATTTTACAGAGAAAAAAAAAATACAATAACAACAACAAAGACAAAAACAATAAAAACCATACAGAATTCCAAAACAAGATGACAGGAAATTAATAATGGTTGTTATGTTACATATTTTTTTTTGTCATGTTTTTTGAGACAGGGACTTGCTATGCAGTTCAGGCTGGCCTTGAGCTCACTTTGTAGTCCAGGCTATTCTCGAACTTTCAAAGATCTTCCTGCATCAGCCTCCTGAGTGCTGGGATTACAGGCGTGCACCACCACTCCTGGCTTATACACTGTTATATTTGAAAATCTCTTTAACAAACTAAGTGATGAAACACAAAGCTGAAGTTAAAAAAAATGGCAAAAATTCAGTCATATTAAAATTGAAATTTCTCACCATGCAAAGTTAAACTGAAGCAAGTAAGGGAAAAATTCAATTGGAAGAAGTCAATCTCAATATGTTAAACCAGCAAATATATCAACAGTGTAAATGTACAGATACCCACAGAAATATATAATCTGATACAAATACTAGGGAAATTTCCAAGAGCATCTAAATAGAAAAATAGTTTCATGTATGTAATGTCACAAGTATTAACATCACATGGTATCTCTGATGTGAGAAACCCAAAATATAGATAAAGAACGAAATAAAAGAGAGGTAATAGGAAAAAGAAAGTTCTGTTACGAAAGGGAAGGTGATCAGGAGACGGAGGAAAGAAAGACACAAAGAAGAGGAAGGAAAACGCGTATGTGTTCTGCGCAAGCACCAGCTCCCCGCGGGGAAAACCATCGTTGCATACGGCAAACATACACTAATACAAATACTGAAAACAAAAGAACAGAGGAGGTTTAATATTATTCATAAAAATAATAAAATACATGAAAAGGATGTGTCATTTCTTGCCCACACATTTGTATAAAACTGCCCACTTAAAAAACATTGGAAGACACTGACTCTAAGAATGAGTGCAATTTCTTTTTTTTGTTGTTTTTTCTGTGGTACCGGGAATCAAACTCATGACCTTGCACTTGCCAAGCAGGCGCTCTGCCACTGACCTAAATCCCCAGCCACCAGAATGAGTGCAATTTCTTACTCACATCTGGTAGCATCAGAAATTATCACTGTGAATTCAGAATACTGTGTGCCATTACAGTGCCTCTCCTGGCCTACGAAAGACCCCAAGCCCAGCAGTTCTGTTTGCATGAAAAATTCAGAACTGTCCCAGGAACACATAGAGCATAAAACATCTAGCATGATATATCTAAGCAACTTCCTTTGAAAGAGCAAAAACTTCAAACACAAGCATGCCCATCAAAAGCATAGTGGGTGATGAATCCATGTTACATTCGTGCAAAACGAGTACTACACATCAATGAAGAATAGAAAATCCATGTATATAAATTAACTTGCATGAATATTTAAAAACACATTGCTCAAGAAAAAAAATCAAGAAAGGGGATCTAACAACATATGACACTTAGAATCAAGTGAATGTCAAGAATATATTTCCTCTCATAGAATAGCAGAAGACTTAGGATAAAATCCTGGAAAGGAATTTTCCTCAGATAGAAAAGAGAATCTTGGCTGAAAGGTGGAATTGAGTCACATTTTTAACTGCAGGGTTCTACGGTCAAAGGGGTCCCATGCTTGATGTAATGCTCTGCTTCTTTGTCTTGAAATTCTGAAAAAAAAAAAAAAATTGAAAATGTGCTTTGCAAAGGAAATTCAAGGTGCTGAGGAAGACTCAACAGTGACACAGGAAGTGGCGCCATATGCAATTCTATGGCTACTTCTTCTTTCTCCGTGTGTTTCACCCTTGGTACAGTGGGGCTGTATTGGACAATCATGGAATTTTTAAGATACATTGGTAGTGTGGCTCTAGTTCATGAAGGTTGCACAGTACAAGACAGGGGCACCACACTCTCTTTCTCTCCCTGATTTTTGCCCATAAACTGAAGAATTTGTCTCACTATGCATTCTGCCATGACAGTCACTTTACCACAATTCCACAGCAACAAAGCCAGGAGATCATGAGCTGCAACAATGAAAACCGTGAGACTAAACCAATTCTTGTACCAAAATGATTTTCTCAGCTATTTACAATAGTAAGAAAAAGTTGAATGACACCGTAGGAATTTGGTGAGATTGAAGATTCTGTTCATTTTATGTATTTTCCACACATTCATCCTTATCATTACATATCTGCAGTACATAATGTTCACATTGCACATGGCAAGTTTGTATACATACATAATATATCTTAATTCTTTTTTCCATCTGCCTTCATCTCTTAGTTCCCTTCCCTTTTGCAAAATATCTGACTCCCTCTTTCCTATTACTTCCTTTCATATTGTTCTCTAAGTTTTGTGCACAAAATAATGCTGTAGGAGAAAGGGAACATTTAGAGAAACACATAAATATCTTAGCTTTTTAAATTTCCTGTCAGCCTTACTCACCAATAAGCTGAAGGTGTTGCATGCTGGTAGCATATGTACATCTCAAGAAGTGAGATGAAATCAGCTCAGGTTTGTTTGGCATTTCCACCTCTTTTTGCTAAGAATTAAATAAAAGTTTATGCATATAAAATGAAGCACTTATTGTGTGATTTCAGTATATCTGAATACAAGTTAAATCCCTAGATATTGGGGTGGCACAACATAAATAATACCATACACGTAAGTAAATATTTTAATATTTCCTGACAGGTTAATAGTCAATAGAAAATCTAAACAAAAAAGGATGGAAAGTCCAAAAGAAAACACAGTGTGACAACTTCTACAGAGTCATGTGGTATAGACACAGTCGTGTGATTGTATATATCATGATTATGTGGGGTTTCTTTCAAAGATCATGGAGTCCAGTAACTTAGGCAAGGTAGTATTTTCTCTGCCACTGAATTATATTTCTGGTTACCTCAATCCCATTTGGGAAAGTTCTTTCATGGATGTTTTCATAACTTATTTTTACATTTGATGCTATAAAATATTTTTATGAACTTTTCCAATTTATATTTTATTTAATAATGTGAATCTTTTCTATGGTATCTTCAATACATACATACATGTCTAAACAAGGTGTGATAATAAACTATCATGAATGTGTACATTAAACATTTCGTTACAGGTAAAGGTGCATTGTCATTAATCCCCTTCAAAATCCTCCCCGGGCTTTGCACACACTCATCCCACTCTCCTTGCCTCTTTCTGCAGCAGCTCTGGAGTCCTCCTTCCTGAGGGTCTTTAGCTGTGTTGTTCTAGCTACCTCGATATCCTGAATAGATTCAAAATGTTGACCTTTTGTGATTATTTTGACTTTGGGTAAGAGCCATGAATTCACACACTGTGAAATCCAGTGACTAAGGTGGATGAGGACACTGTCACGTTTTTAAGGGTCTGCCTATCTGTGGGCTACCTCTCGGTACCTGCAGTCACTGTATATTTCATATATACAGCCAGGAGAGCGGACAGTACAGATGCTGCAGAAAGTGGCAAAGCGATGGGATGAGTGTGTTTAAACTACAGGGAGTATTTTGAACGGAATTCATAGCAATGTGTCTTTTCGTCTAACACATTTTCTGTATACATCATTTCTAAAATTTAAACTTTCACCATATATTTCGATCATGCCTTGTATGTTTGTTGCTACAAAATATAAACATGGAGTCTTGCAATCTACATTTTCATGTTAAAGAATGAATCATTTATAACATATAATTATTTTTCATATACATTTACACATATATAAACATCACTAATATACAAAATATATCAATGTATCTCTATATCTATACACATATCATTAAAATCAACCCATGACAAAACCTTACAAATGTATTTTATTTTATTTTTTATTTTTTATTTCCGTTACTGGGAATCCAACTCAAGACCTTGTGCTTGCCAGGCGGGTGCTGTGCCACTGAGCTAAATCCCCAGCCCCAGTGTATTTTAAAATATACATTAGTGGTATGTATTTTAGAATATATTTTGCAATTTATTTTATTATTCTTTTCATTATGCTTATCTATGCAATTTTTTGAAGTGGGAACAGTTTATGACATAAACATACAGTAGAAATCAGCTATTTCTTTCACCCCTTTGAGATTTTATATATATATATATTCTTTTTTTGGGGGGATAGGTATGTGTTATTTTAGTTTTCTTTAACAACATAAAGTTCATTTGGCTCCTTCAAACTCTAGTTTCCCTGATATGTAACACAGGGTTCTAGATTATATCAATTTATTGTATCACAAAGCTTGTAAGAATCTAAAAAGCTCAAATTAAACCCAGTCTTTCTGTCCAATAACCTTAATAATTTTTTGCTTTCTCTCTGAAAAATATTCATGAGTAACCAATCAAAGAGAGATTTTCCACTGATCTAGAAAACAGCATTGCTTTGCAAAATCTGTACACTAACTCTATCTTGATATAATTTTCACTTGTAGAAGAAAATAAATGTTTTCAAATTTTTTCTAAACTAATAGTTTTCGAAATCCATTTCTCTGCTTTGGTTTTTCTGTCTTTGATTACTAGCGGAGTACAGTTTAACTAAATATTTATTGATTTCTCAGGTTTTCCTCATTAGGGGAAAGAACTCTGATTTTGCTTTGGTGGTATTTTTCTTTTAATTCAAAACCCAGGGACTACCTATGCTGTTTTTTAATTGAATGATTGAGTCCAAATGTAATTTGACAATGCTATGTATTTACTTTCATTTTCTAATTATGTGTTGCAATTCCACAAGGAGCTCAGCTTGATTTCCTGAAGAAAGAGAAAAGCTTTGTAGAAATGGAGCTATCGGACACTAGCAATCTTATTTTGCTTTGTTGAATGCTGACACAAGACAGATAGCAGACATTTTTGAATTTAATTTCCCTCATAGTTGTCAAGAAAAGAACACTTCTTATGCTTGAAAAGTTCCTGGCTAGGATGTGAAGGTACAAAACTCCTTACAAAGTACTTTGCTCAGCATTATAATCACATGATGGTGGTGCACCAGAAAAAGGTTTGAAACTGCAAAAAATGGTATTTTCTATAGACAGTAGACACCTGGAGTGACATAAATGGAAATACACACACTCTATATATGTACATAAAAATAGGTGGACTCTATTCCACTTCTGTGGATATAACCAAAGGAATTAAGACCAGCACATCAAAGATATATCTGCATTGATCGTAGCACTAACTGATCAACTGATATTGATTGCAGTGCTCCGTGCAATACCTAAAATATGCGACCAGGCCCTCAGTAGATGAATGGATAAAGAAAATGTGGTACGTGTATGCAACAGAGGGATATTCGGACACAAAGAATGAAATCCAGTCTTTCAAGCAAAATAATTGATACTGGAAGATGTGATTTCAGAGACAGAAATAAAAATACGCACAGGAAGAAAAGAAATCATAATAATGCACATCTTTGTTTCTTTCTTTTTTTTTTTTTTTTGGTTTTTCTCCTGTACCGGAAACCGAACTCACGACCTTGCGCTTGCCAGGCAGGCGCTTTTGCCGCTGAGCTAAATCCCCAGCCCCCACATCTTTGTTTCTCATACTTTTATTTTCATCATTCTGTGCTGTGTGCATGACAGCTGCATTCCTTGTGTGAAGTTGGAACGTGGACACAACACATCTTAATTCTCTTCTCTGCCTTTTTTCCTTACCTGGTAAGGAAATTCTTTTCATTACCTTGTTTCTCAGCCTTTTTACCTCACCAGTCCATCCCTGGGTTCCTTTCCCAGTTACAGAAATGCATTTCGCTGTTTCCTATTACCTATCTTTTATTTTTGCTCCATCATTATTTATGATTTGGACTTTCAGATGCACATGTAATGAAAATAATAAAGCATGAAATTAGGTAATGTGCTACCAAAGTGCTACTCTCAACATCCCCTGGCCCTTTGGTCCATGCTTTGTATTTCTCACTTGTGAGGCATGTATCTGTTTGGATATTGTGTGTGTGTATGTGTGTGTGTATGTGTGTGTGTGTGTGTGTGTGTCCTATCTCTGGGTAGCTACTCACTTCCAACTGAGTGTTGGAAACCAGCAATAACTCAAATATTTCAGTGAATTATGTGGGTCAGGAGTTCAGGAAGGATCCTACGGGCAAGGCTACCTGCGCCATGGTGTCTGGGTTTTACCAGGGATGGGGGAAGCTTGGAGGCTACAAAACTGAACCAACTACACTTTGTACCACTGGTGTGTCTGCTGATGGATGCTGGCCTACCAGTGTCTCGCATGGGCTGTGGGACTCTTGTGTCACTTCATGAAATCCAGCATCAGGATTCAAATGGTGCCGCTTCCTTACTATGCATAAACTTCTGTAGATTTAGAAGAAGTTGCTCTCTGTGAGGGAGAAAAAAATTTAAAAATCTAAAACGCAGTTTCTGTTGTAGTCATTATTTGCAAGGGAATAGATTGCACACAGGATACATCATTTATAGGATTATTTTATAATATTTACCCAATACGTCAAATGAAGAAGAGTGCAGGAGATCTGTTCACACACTAGAGACCCAGAGAATCTAAGTGAGGGCTTGCTGCACCTACCCCTTCTTTTCCTTGGCAGAAGCAAAGTACGTTGTATGCATTCCTCCTACTTTTACCTTTGAGAAACTGTTGCATTAATCTTGATTATTTTTACTAACATAATAAATATCAGAGTAAACATATCTCATAAAGTATAAAGCTTTATTTGGCTCATGGTTCAAGGTGAGGTTCAGAACTAAAGGCTGCCTCTGGTAAAGTCATTCTTGCTACCAGAGTCCTGTGCTAGTAAAAAGTTTCACATGGCAAGAGATGGGAAATGCATATGTTCATGTGTATATATGTATCTCCTCTTGGGTTGTTCCACTGTAATGGTTTAGATCTAAAATAACCTCCCAAATTCTCATGAGTTCAGAAAGGGAGCTTTGGGAAAATGATTGAATCATGGGGATGTTACAGTCAACAATGGTTTAATCCATTGATCAGTTCATGGGTTGTAGGAGGCAGGTTCTGGTTGGAGGTGGTCACTGGGGTGTGACATGGAAGGGTGAGTTCTTGTCCGAGCTCCTTATATCTCTGTCTGCTTCCCATCCACCAGAATGTCAGCATCTTCCCTCCTCCACTCCCATTCGTCATGATTTTCCTGCCTTGGAGCGGCTGACCATGGACTGAACTCTCTGTATTCATGAGCCCAGTTAAACCTCTCCTCTTTCATATTGTGAACATTGAATATATCTCTCTTCTCATAAAGCCACCAGAGTTCAATCATCACTCTTTTACCATGATGAATTTGTCTACTTCTAATGAACTACAAATCACCCATTTTTGAACAATAGATTAAATTTCCTCCCTCTTAATATCTTATAACAGGATTAAATGTTAACACATGAATTCTTGCCACACACATACAAACCATATTCAAACTTTAGTAACCGTTGGTGGATTTAGCACCCTATGAAGAGCCAGCATGGCTGTTCAAGATTCTGCAGGGCTGTGGGAATACCGACATCTGTATCCCCTTGTGGCTCTACCCCGTATGAGCTGTGTTTTTATTGTTCTTTCATTGTCTTTTCTACAAGTTAGATCCAGTCAGAGCTTTACCGTCCTCCTTCTTTATTTCTTGGCCCTGGAGATGAATTTGGGGTCTTTTACGTGCTAAACATGTGCTTTCTCACTGAGTGATGCACCCAGGCTTAGCTACTGCTTTAAAATTTGTGACACGAGGAGTTTGGGATTTAACTCAGCAGCACAGTGCTTACCTGGCAAGCACAAGGTCATGAGTTCAATTCCCGGAACTGGAAAAAAAAAAAAAAAACCAGAAACAAATGACAAAAAGAATTTGTGACATGTAGGAAATCTTTCCATCATATTGTTTATTATTTCCCACCATTTCTTTTCATATTTGCACTGTTTGGTTGTCCTTTACATTAAGTTTTCCTTTACTTTTTCCCCTTTCCTTCCTTCCTTCCTTCCTTCCTTCCTTCCTTCCTTCCTTCCTTCCTTCCTTCCTTCCTTCCTTCCTCTTTCTCTATTTCTCCTTCTTTCTTTTCTTCTTTCCTTCCTTTCTTCCTTTTTTCCTTGCTTCCTTCCTTCCATCCACCCTTCCTTCCTTCCTTCCTTTCTTCCTTCCTTTCTTCTGTCCTTCCTTCCATTTTTTCATTAGCAGTGCTGAGGATCAATTTAACTAAAGACTTAGCTCAAGTTAGATAAGCACACTATCAGTGAATCATACCTCCAGTTTATATATATATATATACATATATATATATATAAAATGTCTTAATATTAGCAAATATACATCATTTCCTGTTACCATGTTAAAATCTGACATCTTTCAAAGGGATGGAAATTGCAAAATAAACTTGGATTCCAAAAAAGAAAAAAAAACCTTCTTAAAATTCAGTATTTCTGACTGTGAACCTTAAGTGGACTAATATACAAGCATCAGTTTATAAAGCTTAACATAATGCATTTAAGAGTATGTTTGTAACTCTAAATACTAAGAAGTTGTTTCACATATTGAATTGTGATTGCTAAATGATGCGATATTCTATGTGGTTGGCATTACAATGTCCCATAATTATAAGCATATATTCACATCACAGGTATTATATAGGTCATCAGTTTACAAATTCAACTTTGAAGGAAATCACCAAATTCCTTTCTGTTTTTCACATACATGCAAAACAGAAGACAGAAATTCTAACCTCTTTTTTGTCATTAATTTCAGCCTTACTGACATAGTATTTCTACACAAAAAGCCCAAGCAATTGGTAATATTCCTTGTCTGAGAAGAATGCTTATTTTAAAAATAATCATTTGTGATTCTTAATTCAAGAGACAAGAATATTGTATTTTTCTTTTTCAGCCATTGAAATTATACCCTTGTTATGGTTTGTGTCTGAGTGTACCCCCAAAGCCTCATGCAGTCATGGGGCAGGCTTATAGAGTTTGATTGAGTATGGGTGTGAGAGCTACACCCACCTTCCCGTGGACAGATTCTTTGGTATTTCACAAGGGAGAAACCACTATAAAAGACAGAGGGGGCGGTACTAGGTGTTTCATTTCCCGAATTAGACATTTGGTTGGGACACTTCACAGGCTTATCAAGAGTGAGCAGGGCTGTGTGGCCAACTGCACCAGGGCCCTGCTGTTGCTGCTGTTGGAGGGAACCCCTTCATGTAGAGGAGCCTCAGGATAGGTTCTCTGGGGAGTGCCTGAGTGGCCAGTGTCGCTGGCCTCAGTTCCACAGGGCCCGCCCCCTGCAGCAACAGGTTCGTAGCATAAGACAAAGAGCCCAGCAGGATGATTTACAATGTTGTGAGTTTGGCCAGAAACAAAGCTCCAGTAAAGCTGTGGACTGCAAAGGTGGAGCTGAGGAGATCTCTATTGCTGACAAGGAGCAAGAAAATAAAAAAGATGGCCTGAGGACATCACAAGAAGCAGCAAGTCTCCACCCTTTGCAGCCTCAAACCTGTAAAGGTGAAAGACCTTGCATGTATGCTATTATGCAAGGCAAGTGGACTTTCCTTACCTATTTACATACTTCTTAATTGCATTACCAGCACAGCTCATAACAGCTACATCTTGGAAGCAGTGGGTATGTCCATCAACAGATAAATGGACAAAGAAAGTGTGGTATTTACACCCGATGGAGTACTACTATGCCATAAAGGTGAAACTTCAGTCATCTCTAGGGAAATGGATGCACTTGAGGCCATAATGTTAAGTGGTTTATTTATTTTTGCAGTGCTAGGAGTTGAACTCAAAGCTTCCCACAAGGTAGGAAAGAGCTATCCTTGAGCTATATCTGCAGTGAGGTGAACTGTAGATAGTACATCTCTCAGCCTAAGAGCCCCTAACAGGTTACTGACTGAAACAAGAAAATGTACCATTACCACAAACTATTCTTTTATTCCCTCCATTCTGATGCTGTTCCCCTCTCTGAATCAGTATACAAGTGATAAAATAAACATGGTTAGTGAGTATCAAGATAACTCAGTTGAATTAAATACATCCTCATTGTTTAAGGCTGTGGGTACAGCTCACTCATTTAATCATGTGATTATATGACCTATACAAGAGCACAATGTCCTACAGTCATGAACCCGCCTCCTTTCTCATGTTACAAAATACATATCAATATTTTACTTCCAATGCTCTGTTTTTAGAAAAGGTTTATTTGCTAATTCTTGTGTGTGTGCATGTGTGTGTGTGTTTCAACGTGCTTCCTATGTTCCTTCCTCTATTTGGTAAGCTGGATCTTTTCCAACACCACTGCTTTGGATATAGTGCGTGTCAGATTATTCCACACCCAATCCATATTCTCTCAGTGCAGTAAATTAGAAGTGGATTTAGCAACCCCTAGATGGGATATTTAGTCAAGATTTCCAAATTGTATTGCTGAGACAATGATGGAAAATATAACGATCCTTTTGCTACTTACTACTCTGACCTTTGAAGAATTAAAGCCTGTCTTTTCATATGCATTTCCTTTCTTTTGTGAAAAATCTCTCTGATCCTCTTCAATTCCATAATAATTAAGGCAAGTCTATGTTCCTATCAGTATTGTGAATCACTTTGGACAAAAGATTCTTAGAAAAAAAGTTCTGCAATTGCTTTGCAAAACCTTCCATATGGGAGAATAAATCAGCCAGCTGTCCCAGAATGACAGGAACACAGAAATAAGTGGAATTTGGTATTTGAGGCTGTTAATGTTAAGCATAGGAAAAAGCTTTGATATATAAGTCTGCACCACCTGAAAAGTACCTCTTCCATATCCAGGAAGCTCAGTGAGGGTCGTGAGAACTCTTGCCAATTGTCCGTCTGTCCAGGGCTTCTGCAACTTCTTGTCAACCTCAATTGCACACGGAGAGTTTCACTAAATACGGTGCACGTACTTGGGAAATAACATTGCGGCAGAAATGCATGAACTACACTCCACTCAACTGTGTGTCTCCTCAAGGAGGATGGAGCAATAGAAGTGTTTTAAAGGCAAAAGAAAAGAGGATTGTGTTACTTGATTTCAAGCAGTAAATCTCAGTTGCAGGAGAAAATGACAAGGGTGACATTTGTCTAAGTTTCTGAGCAACTCTTTGAAGATAAAAATATGCGAAACAAGTACTATTATTAATTTCCTAATGTCTTTTATTGGAATTCTGTATTGTTTTTATGGTTTTTGTGTTGTTTTGTTTTTGTCTTTGATGTTGTTGTTTTGTTTCTTTTCTCTTTAAAATAAAAGATAGACATATATATGGAACCTTGTACCATGACTTTGAAAAGTCACCTTAATGCTTGATACTTTCTTTTTAAACTATGTCAGGCTTTTTATCGTTACTGATTATAACAAAATCCATCCTTAGTTTGAGTCCATGATTCTTGGACTCCTGAAAGCCTTTGATTAGATTCCAGGGCTAGGTATAAATTTTGTACTCACTTTGGACAAGACCTTTCTCTTGGACAATGTTTTGAGTTCAGACATAGATGGCCTCTTAAATACCTCTTAGTTCTATACTCTGCCTCTGTTCATCTTTGGATATTCCCATGATTCTTTGCATGCATACGTCCTCCTTGATGCCCAGGAATATGGGGTGAAGTTTCTACAAGTCCCCAAATCATATCACTCTGTGGCTTTTCTCTTAGACTTTGTGAGCTTCTTATTTTCCCCAGGTTTCATGCTACTTTCAAAGGCTTCACTCTTAAGCACTTTTCACTGGTTGTTACTGAAAAGGGCACTTCACTGGGTGACCTCTATGTCAGGTCAAACAAAGGCAATTTTGTGAGTTAGTTCCGTGGAAACCCTAGACAAGTCACATGATGACACTTACCTATGAATAGAGAACGTGATCTGTCATGTGATTGTTTGTCTACTGGTTTTTCATACATCTGGGATACTGGTCACTAAAGCCACCATAAAACTTGGAGTAACTTAATAACAGCCAAAGCTCACTGTTTTTATGGGAACTCATTTGCAGTTTGTTTTTCTTGAGTAATGCCCTATGGATAGTTGCTAGTCCTATGTTTTGTCTGTAGACTTCAAAAATATAATTTTTGATGACTTTTACCTAGTATTCTTCTGAGATTGGAGGAGTCCTGGCAGTCCTCTTTTTACCAGTATCCATAAGGACTTATTTTAGATACATCTTTGCCTGTTGTGGGTGATAAACTGTCTAGAGTGGAGAGGTACCTGCTATCTCTCAACTCTTCCCATTTCCCCTTTTGGACAAATGGTGCATCAGATTCATTTGGAGCTTCACCTGCATGCCAGGGCCCCAGAATCTCCTTCCATTGTTGGGATGCTTATGTTCCCCAAAAGTCCACAGCAAAGGTTCAGTTTGTAGGGTGGTGGTAGTTGAAGGTATGGACTTCAAAGAGGTAGAAACTTACAGGAAGTCCTGAGGTTTTGGGTTTCAAAGGAGATTGTTACACACTGGCTTCCTCCCTCCTGCCCTGCCTCCTTCCCTCCCCGTCCTTCTTTCCTTCCTTCCTTCTTCCTTTCCTCCTTCCCTTCTTTCCTTCTTTCTTCCCTTCATCCCTTCTTTCCTTCCTCCCTCCCTTCCTGCCTTCCTTCCTCCTTCCTTCCTCCTTCCTTCCCTCCCTTCCTCCCTTCCTTCCTTCCTTCTTCTTTCCTCTTCCTTTTCCAATTTTGATTCTCTCTCTCTCTCTTTCTGTCTCTGTCCGTTTTTCTCTTTTCTTTTACTTCTTTTTTATTTTAAAGATAGAAAAAAACAGTGAAATGATACAGAATTTCAAAACAAATGATAGGAAATTAGCAATCGTTATTGTATTACATATTGCTATCTCCAAAGTAATTGCTCAGATTATAAGATATAGGCATGCAAAGTTGATCAAAGAGTATAAGCACTCACTGTTCCTTTCAATGAATTAATAGATATCATTAGTACAATTATCTTAGCTATGTTTGTATGTATAAAGAGTTATGTATATATGCATATCTTTTCTTTTTCTAGTTCTACTTCCTTTTTCTGTCTTTCCCTCCACTAGCTTGAGATGAAACTTTTTCAGCAATCCTCTCTTGCTACCTCTTCCACCATCTTGTACTCTCACCAGAAGCCATGGTATCTTTGAACCTCCAAAGCTGTGAGCTAAGTAAACATTTTCTGTTCCCCAAATCGTGTGCTTCATGTGTTTCCTTGTAGCCCCAGGAAGTTGGCAAAGACACATTGCATTTATATCATGAAGAACGTGTCAAATCATTCTGGCATGAACAGGCCATGTCATGCAGGGTTTAGAACAAATGTGCAAATTCTACCAGAAGCAATCATTTTCTCCATAAATGGTTAAAACTGTGGCCTTTCTTTCATTTCAACGTGAGGAAGCATAATTATATTTAGACTTTCTGTTGGGTTTTGCATGACCAGTCCACACAGAAATGAGTCATAGAGCAGATTTGTGAGCAGAAGCATTCAGAGTGCCCTTCCAGGCATCTGGTGTGTGGGAAACAGATGTATTGGATTCTAAATTTGAGTTTAAGAGCACCTGAAGCCAACCCCCAGCCCCCCAAAAATCTGTGACCTGCTTTCTCTTATAGTGGACTGTAAATCTGAAAAGAAGAAGAGAAGGAAAATGATGACAGACTGCAAATAACTAAAAATTTTCGTTCTTCACCCACTGTCATTTTGTTGTTCTTTTTTATTTTTAAGGCTAAGTTTCACTATGGGATTCAGTCTGTCCTTGAACTCATGATGATCCTCCTGCTTCAGCCTCCTGAGTGCTAGGATTACAGGGGTGTTTCATCATGCCCAGTCTACTTATTTCTGTTACGGTTGATACACTGTGTCAACTACGGAAGTGTAGAGGTTTGGCTAAGTGACTCAGCAGGAAGCCAGAGTGCCTACTTTGTATACATCCTGAGCCTGTGGAAGAGGAACCCATGGAAATTATGTGAGAGCTACATGCCCCTTAGGTCGGGGTAGCCTGTTTACAATGTAAGGGAGGGAAAGAGGCTGCTTACCACCATTCCTCCCTTTTGCTTTGGCTGTTTGCTGTTTGGCTGCCATTCCCCCCTTTGCTCTTGTTGCTTTGCTGTCTTCTGCCTCGGAGCTGGCCAAGTATGGACTGAAACCTCCACAAACTGTAAGCTAAATAAACCTTTCCTTCCTTCATTTTGGGCATTGGGTATTTTTTCTCAGCAATGAGAGAGAAGTAACTAAGACACTTTCTTATATGCAGCAAACTATAATTTGTCATAACTGGTTTAAGTTAACAATGAAATACCACACTTAGTTGTGAGTATTATGGAAAACATTCATTTTGGTGGTAAAAATATGAACCCGGTACTTCCGTAGCTAGTACTGCAAAATGTAATGAATAGGTTCATCTATTTATTCTTCATTTGAGATCTACTTTCTGTTCATACTTCTTTTAGGCAGTATAACAGAAAATATATTGAATGGTGTTTTATCCAGAACGGTCTGCAGCTTTTGTAGCACCAACTACCCCCTATAAATCATGGAGTTCTGGGTTTGAGAGTCTTCCTATGTTATTTCCCAATTAGTTTTCAGAGGTGCCATGATCATGTTGTAGAGCCTACTACTATTTAAATAAAAACGTCTGAGCTATAAAATGCAAAGGGGATTGTAGAAAAGGGAACAGGAGTACCGTGAAGGAAGCGTAAGAGTTTGAAGGATTAAGCTATCGTGTGCAATCTCCATCAATTCAGTTACCAGACAGACTCAGAAGTTGCTTTGACAGAAATCACTGACCCTTTAATAAGATGCTGAATGGGCCAAATAAACCAAGATTAGAGAAATTCAAGTAATTTCCAGAGTCCAGGCTGAGAGGGGTCTGAAGGTGGATCACCCCAGTGATAGCCAAGTGTGTCTCTGAAGTGTGAGTAATGCACTAACACAGGAGACCAATTTCCCTCTCATGCCTTCAAAATGTCCTGTGTCTCTGCAGGACCTCACAGAACCCGACGTGAAGTAATAATCAACCAAGGAGACCCTAGTTTCCCTAAGTCTGCTTCATTAGACTTACTTCCTGCTGCCTTGAGTGATTTCTCCCCTGTACGATGGGATATTTTTCAGTGCCCCAAACATAGGGCTTAGGATCCCGGTGTCCTTTGCACTTCCAGTGTGGCCATACAGAAAAGAAAAGAAAAAAGAAAAGAAAAGAAAAGAGAAGAGAAGAAAAGAAAAGAAAAGGAAAGGAAAGAAAAGAAAAGAAAAGAAAAGAAAAGAAAAGAAAAGAAAAGAAAAGAAAGAAAAGAAAAGAAAAGAAAAGAAAAGAAAAGAAAAGAAAAGGGAAGGGGATTTAGCTCAGAGGCACAGAGCCTGCCTGGCAAGCACAAGGTCATGAGTTTGATTGCTGGTACCGGAAAACAACAACAAAAACAACAACAGAAAACAAAAAAACAAAAAAAAGAAAAGAAAGAAAAGAAAAAGAGAAAAGAGAAAAGAAAAGAAAAGACACAAGAAACCTGCTCTTATTTCCTGTATCATCACCAGTCATTTCTCTGGACTCACCAGGAAGCCAGTGAGACTCCCAGAATTTGAAACCTAACTCTTTGTCATTCATTTTACAAAAATCTCAGAGGGCTGGGCAGAAAAGAGAAATAAGCTTAGGGAAAAATAGCCCTTTCTGTTTTAAATCTTTTAAAAATTTTTAGTAATAATCGCAAGTCACTAAGTGACCCAGCCTGCCCTCAAACTTGTGATCCTCCTGCCTCAGCCTCCCTCTGTGCTGGAATTAAAGGTAAGAACCACCACGCTATAGAAAGACTTTATGTATTTATATATTTTTTAACCTAAGAAAAGAGGACAGTAAATCAGGAGGCAATTGTGAGCTGAAGTGGGTATAAAAAAGCAAACGGAGCTGAGATTGCAGCACTCTTATATTCTTCAGCACAGAGGACAGGGAGCTGGTGGGATTTTACAGCATGGAATTTGCTAGAATTTTAGGTCAGAGGGCATGTTCAGTAACCACTTGCAGAGCGGCAGAGTGGTTTAGGTGAATGAGGTATCTTGCAGGGCTGTCTTTAAGATGGGAGGTAAAAGCCCAGCAATCACCAGAAATAGCACTTCATGTAATGTTTTCAGAAGGCAAAGTCAAGGCAGAGAAACCCCGGCAGAAGGGAAAGATGGAAATGATCCATCTTTCAGACTGGACGGCGTGATGCAGGGATTCTGGTGGGGTCAAGCGTGAATGTCATGCACTGGTAGGGGCGACACCCCCAAGACCCCCCTACACTGCCTGCTCACGCAGGGGAGCGAGTGTATAGGAGGCTCAGCTGCCTGTGTCCTTCACGCTTGCCCCTGATTGACAGCCACACGCTTTTCCTTTCCACCCTTGGGTCTCAGACACCGGCGCCTGAGACAAGTCAACTCCTTCCCAGCGAGAGTTGTGTGGTGTTTTCATTTGAATGGTGCCCTCCAAATTTATGTGTTATAAACACTGTCAAATCAAAGGACATGTTGAAGTCTTATGATCAGTAGCCTCTGGTACTGATGAATGTGAGATTTCTTTGGAAACAGCGTTTTTTGCAGGTCTGGTAAAGTTTCGTGGAGTTGAATAGGATGGGCCTTAATGACATCTGTTTGGTGTCCTTTGCGAAGTGGATTAGGACATAGGCACACACAGGAAAGAACATGAGAAGATACACAGGGACCCAGGGGCAATAGGAGGCAGAGAATGAGCTAAGGTGTCCCCCAAACCAAGGAACCATACAGATCACTGCCAGCAGCTGAAAAGTAATGGAGAAGACAGTGTTATAAAAACACCTTATTACACTGATCCGGGGAGTGGGGATTTAGCTCAGGGGCACAGCACCTGCCTGGCAAGCGCAAGGTCATGAGTTCAATTCCCGGTATCGGAAATAAATAAATAAATAAATAAAAAATACGATGATCCATTCACGCTCATATTTATAGCAGTGCAACTCATAAAAGCTAAATTTTGGAAGCAAAATTTATCAAACGTATCATAGCAATATGTATGATAGCATATCAATAAAAAACATATCAATATGTAATACAACAACCATTGTTAATTTCCTATCATCTTGTCTGAGATTCTGTATTGCCTGTAGTGTTTTTGTGTTATTTTCTAAATGTTTATGTTTGCTGAAATGCTTTCATTCTTTCATCTTTAACATAAAAAAAGAGTGAGATAAAAGGTGCATACACTTTGCACAGATGGAAAACTGATCTACAGATGGAAAGAAATGAAAGAGAAAAGGGAAGGTAGAAAAAAAGGCATATGGATGTGCACCCATTGCCCATGATGGAATGCACTTACTGTCAACCACACACAACTACTAATCATGAATCTTTTGAACAACATACAATTATGCCTGACGAATCGCAGTAGGAACAAGTCTCTGCCAGCACTTTGATTTGGGGCTTCTAAATTCCAGAACTGGAAAGGATATTTTGCTTTTTCTTTTAAGACAACCAATATATACATCCTTCTTATAAAAGGAAGCTCCAGCAATGCCTCTTCTTTCCCCCTCTGACTCTGTAAATATTTTCACTCTGTAAATATTATATGATATTGCCGGTAATGGTAGTTGATCCCAAGGACCTTTGCACCGAGCTAAATCCCGAGTCTTTTTTCTTTGTTTGTTTGTTTCATTTTATTTTGAGATTGAATCCCGTTAAGTCATGTAGATGCCTTGCATGGGCTTGGATTAGCCATCCCCTGCTGCAGCCTCCCAGAGGGTTGGATTACAGGCATACACCCTGTTATGATTTGTGTCTGTGTGTCACCCCAAAGCCTCATGGGGTCATGGGGCAGGCTTTTAGAGTTTGACTGACTATGGGTGTGAGAGCTGCACCCGCCCTGGGGTGGATAGTTTGCATATGTAAGGGAGAGGAAGAGGCTGCTTGCAGCCATTCCTCCCTATGTGTTTGTTGCTTTTGCTGTGTTCTGCCCCCATGAGCTGTAGCCCTCTGCCATGTGCCACTCTGCCTTGTAACCTGCCAAGTATGGACCAAAACCTCCACGAACTGTAAGCAAAATAAACCTTTCCTTCCTTCATTTTGGGTGTCAGATATTTTGTCCCAGCAACGAGAGAAAAGTAACCAAGACACACCCCCATTCCTGGCAGAAAGTATGTATTGACAGTGGCACAGAATTGTGAAGATATACCATGATCGATGCAGCATTAAATGCAGGCCACAGGCTACTAAATATGCAAGGAAGAGTGTTATGGTTTTGTGTAGATGTCCCCCAAAGCCTCCTGTGGCCATAGGTGGGGCTTCTTCAGAGGTGGCTGGATCTAGAGTGTGTGATTCTGGGATTGATTCATGGTGCAAAGCTATGTTTAGGGCCCTAGGATTAAGAATGTGGTTGCTGCCTGCCCTAAGTAGTAGATAAGATAAATGGGGCTGAAAGATACTTTTAAGGTCCCTTGTGAGCTTGCTTTTGCTGTCTTCTGCTTGCCATGAACTGTTTCTCTGCCATGCCCCTCTGCCACGCTACCCTACCTGGGAGCCAGTGGATGATGAACTCAAAACTCTGCAGACTGTGAGCCAAATAAACCTTTCTTCCCTTAGCTTTGGTGGTGGAATATTTTATCTCAAGAAGAAGAAAAATAATTAAGACACAGAAGCCTTGCAAATTGCAGAGAAAAAGGGAGAACCTGTTATTGTTGTTAGAAGTAAAATCACAACCTTCCATTGCCATTTAAAGAGGCGTAACTTAACCGTACACTCCTCTCGTACAATCTCCATCTGGAGAAATGAAAAATGCACAGAATCTTGTATTATTCTCTGCAGAAACCAAATCGCAGGTTAAATATCCCAGCACTGGGCTAATGAGCTTGTCTTCTTTTGTTACAGAACAAAAGGAAATGTTGTTATTCGCTTCCAGTATAATTTCCTTCACATTTGTTGTAGGTTAACTTCCCAATTAGGTAATTCCTTTTAGGTTGGTGGCCATGGGGTGGGTGAAATTTTAGCACGTGAGATAACGTTAAACAAAATACACTGCCAAGCAGAATGAACACCATGGCAATTATAATCAGAGTAGCACTAGGGAAATGCTAATGAAGCATTTGCTTTTTTATAAAGGTGACCTTTTTTTAGCACCAATTTTAGAGTACGGCATGTAGCTTTTATAGGGATTCTTTTTAGCTAACCTAAAATGCACAAATGCATTCTTTTCATTCGGCTGTAACCTACTTTTAAGTCCCCTTATGTCTTAAACACCGTTCTCTGAGCTTCATTGCAAGCATAGTTATTTCAAATGCGTGCAGCCATGGCATGCCCTGATCCACGGACAGCAGGAGCTTGCTGATCCCAGAATTCTGGAACCCTAGGGAGAAGCTCACCTTTCAAATTAAAAGAAACGGGGAAAATATATGTCGCATCTCTCCATTTCAACCATTTTTTGTGAACACATCAGCAGTTTTGAGTGCAGTCTCTTGTGGCTCAAAGGCAAAGGTACATTCAGAGGACTGCATCCCGAGATAGTTCTGTTGTTGATTGACTATCATAGATTCTGCTTACAAAGAACAAGACGAGAGGGACATCCCTACCCAGTGTGATAGTACAGAACCTGTGTTGCACATGGGGTCTATCACATAGTGCAATTTCTATATGAGGCTTGGTTCTACATTTACACCATCTTACAACTATCACTCCCATGTAATTCTGGTACATTTCCCCTGAATCTTTGTGAGTTGCCTGCATCATGAGGGCTTTGCCTTAATCTATGGATTGATTCACAGCTTAGTGGTTCACTGAGAAGTCCTGGAAAGGTTAGGAAGTCCATTGGCAATAGCTGAGTTGCTGGAGGCATGGCTTTGAGGGTGTACGTCACCTCTGGATCCTTTCTCTGTCTCTCTGACTGTCCCTCCATCTCTGACACTCTTGTCGTCCTCTTCTCCTTCTCTGTCCTCTTCTTCTTCCTCATCCAGTTCTTCCTCCTCCAGTTCTTCCTTTTCTTCTTTTACCTCATCTTTTCCCTCCTTTTTCTTCTCTCCTTCCTCATTCTCCTCATCCTCATCCTTGTCCTCATCCTCATCCTCCTTGTCTTCCTCCTCCTCCTCCTCCTTCTACTTCTCCTCCTCCTGTCCCCCATCTCCTCCTCCTCCTGCCCTTCTTCTCCTCCTCCTCTTCCTCCTTCTCCTCCTACTCTCCTTTACTCCTCCTCCTCCTTCTTCCTTCTGCTCCTGCTCTCCTTCTCCTCCTCCTTCTTTCTTTTCTTCTTCTTCTTCTTCTTCTTCTTCTTCTTCTTCTTCTTCTTCTTCTTCTTCTTCTTCTTCTTCTTCTTCTTCTTCTTCTTCTTCT